>NW_026441861.1:0-138425 GCF_025612915.1 Magallana angulata
CATGGGTCAAAAATTAATTTATAAGATTTACTATGATCAATCTGTATTTGTATTAAAATGTAAATAATAGCTATAGTATATACCTATTTATTTATTTGCATATCTTAAACCGAAGTTGTCAGATCAAATGATCAGTGTCGTTGGATGCAAAGGGCGGGGGGGGGCTAGATTTATTAAAAATCTTGACCAAAAAAATAATAATAAAACGGTCTTTGGCTATGGTTATGTAGAACTTTGCCCCCCCCCCCCCCCCACACCTGGTTCTGACGCCTATGAGGATAAACTCGCCCTAAACTTTCCGGCATGACGTTTTCTCCACCGAGACTCTTTTGGTTTGTCAAAATCGTTGATTCAATTTGATTTTGTAAGAGTGATACAGTAGCGTTAGAATTTTTCTTTTATAAGTTTTACACAGAGGATTGTTGCTAGTCACATTTTGCGTAATGATTAAATTACTAAAAAAGGAATTTTTGAAGTCCTCGGGTGAGAAGTAAACATTTTGCTAAATGATATGATATGATATGAGGAACTTTCCTCGAATGCAGGGTAAAGATTTCAATTTAAGGAAAAAGAGGAACGTTCCTCGGATGCTTTTTACAGATTTCATGTAAAAAGTAAACAATCAACCTGTGAAAGATTGTACATTCCTCAGATGCTTTATGTAGCTTTCAGATGAAGTGAAATGAGAGACGTTCCTAAGATACAGTGTAAAGATTTCAAGTCAGGAACGTTCCTCAGATGCTTTGTTAGGATTTCAGTTTATATAATGAAGTGAAAAGAGGAACGTTCCTCAGATGAATTGTCATGATTTCTGTTAAAGTGAAAAGAGGAACTTTCCTCAGATAAAATGTAGAAATTCTAGTTTAGGTAAAGAGGAATGTTCCTCTGGTGCTTCATAAGTTTTTACAAGAATAAGAGGAACGTTACTCATTTTAAATAACTGTGTAATGCATTTAAATGTCAATGATTTAGGAAAATTCGATGAACTTTAACTTGTAAAGGCCTATTTTTGGCAAAAAGGGGTGTAAATGGATGCAGATATGAAAAACGGGGTCAATAAAAGGGAATTTTGATTTTCCCTTTTTGATTTGGATTGTGTTATAAAATAGTAGGATTTTACTCCCCTTCCACGTGTTGATAGATATTACTGTCGGTATCAAAATAAAGAACACGATCTCCTAATGTTTCTAAGGTGTCGTATAAATGTAATCGAGCATGAGCGGTAGTAAAAGCAGCTAACACAACGTTTCCAAAGAAGCAGTCTTCGATGAAATCCTGTTTTTCCAGGTAATTAATCAAGATCAGGTCGCATTCTAAAGGATTCAGCATCAATCTGTCTCGCTATAAAATATCGTGGATATAAGCTCTCTGTTGTTCCTCGGTCTCACAATCGGGGGGATATCCAGAGGCTTCCTGTTTGATTTTCAACGAGATGTCGATGTAACTACGAAATAAATCCTGATTTTTTTTAAGGAAAATGCCACACTTCGTAGATTTTCTTGAACTTGTATCTGCATTCTATAGCGTTTTGAAGTTTGACAGTCACCCAGGTTCCCGTTATACAGCGTTCAGCCTCTGAATGCTGACAGTGATAATAAGGATCTTGACAAAGTTCTTGGGCATAAGTGCAACATAAAGGAAACAGTAATTTTCCTCCATGGCGAAAAGGTTTGTATTTTAAAACAAAAGGGTATAAAGAACAAACATCTACATATCTCATGTCTCCCTCAGTACAAAACAAACGAGTGGCATTAGTGCGCCCCCCCCCCTACAAAGCTTCCCGAGGATTCAAAGGATCTTGAAAATTTATATTGTCCACAAACCCTTAAAATTCGGAATTCTTTTGCATTTCCATATCAAAATCGTGTTCCCAAATAGAAACTACCTGGTATCCTTGTTCTCTCAAATGATGTTTTCGTATTAAGGTCTCTTCGTACAAAGTACCGTAGGTACAATCTTCTCGATAAGGATGATTTCCATGTTCTAATTCAGGATGACATTTGCGGCATCCGTGCCAATAACAGGCATATACTTCGTACACGGTATTTGATTCTTGATCGTATCCGTCTACGGTATAAGGGCATAAGCTTATTTCTCCACCATTTTTAGCATGCCAAATAATTTGACCGTCGCGACTCATCCAAGCTAGCCAACGACATGCTTTCATTAAAAATTGTCGAGCTGGGTCGTATCGCAAATTAGGAATGATGGCAACACTGTCTTGGGGCATGAATCCTCTCCGGAAGGCTAAATTAGCGGTACTGACAAAAGTAATGGCTTCTTGAAAGGGATCGACGTGTACCAAGCTCTGTATAGTCTTCCTGAGTTGAGCACAACAACGTTGTAAAATATTTACATTAGATATACAGTAATCTATGAATTCCTTTTGAAAATACTTTTCCTTTCTGTTGCTGATACCATTCATAAAAGGCTTTTCGCCCCGAACTGGTCATGTCGCGGGGGGATAGGGACCCACATAATTCTGATTTTCCTCCGTATTGAAAAACTGGGGGAAATATCCTTTTTTTCAATTCTTCAAATCCAAAAGCCGAAGGCATTTCTGACAAAGCAAAAGGTAAATAATTATAAAAATCTATAAATTTCAATCCAAGGGCTTGCATGGATAAAATCTTAGTACCGTTCATGATCACTGTGGGAGTAATGCAAGCGGTATGCACCAGATAATTCAAAATACATTGTCCGTCGTAGCCTTTGAAATTGTGAGCTATGACAATAGCATCTTGATGAAAAAGCTGATGTGACCAAATAGACTCAAAAGATGTATATTGATCAAATAAAAAAGGTGGCAGGAAAACAATCTGTAATATAAACAAGAACACAATAAGTAATATAGCTATATACAAGGTACATATACCTTCGTAGGTGAACACAATTATGTGATAAATTGTATAATAAACATTCATTTTCACAAGAAACAAGTTTCAGTTAAGAATTTCTTGTCAAGTGCGCAACTGAAATAAACGGTCATCGCTTGTCTAATTGAACCTACTCATAACAACATTACATTGCATTTACATGTATTAACAGTACTATACATGTTCCGGTAGATCAAAATATACATTAGGTGGAACAACATCCTAAACCTGATCTTTTACATGAAGTTTACTGAATTAAAACATTATGACTAGATCTGTGTTCCATACATTTGCACAAAAGATGGGTTACATAGCACACACTTGCACACACATGTACAGAATATCATATTACAAATTAAATTGTGAACACTGATACCTTCAAACACATCCCGAGGATAAGGGTACCTAAAACTAGGTCAAATGAGTGCTAATATGCAAAATACGTATTACAGTAACAACATGCAATTGATACACAAATCATAATAAACCTACTCTACAAATCTATGCAATAACTGTACCATACTTCAAATATTCTGACCATAAACTCGAGAAAAAAACAGGACTGTACTACTGCTATGTACACGTGATCGACCGTGAATAAAGAATGCACGTTTACATTGACAGATTAGATATAAAAATAGTGTTGCAGTAAATTATGTATGAATAACAATAATAGCTAAACAACATGCTATGTATAACCATGTATAATTTAGCAAATATATCTTTGAAGATGTACATTGTACTAACAAAGGTGGTGTCAGCTCTCTTTTACCGCTTTTCCGGCGTACAATAGAAAACAAGTATTCCTTTTAAAGGAATGATCGGCAATAATGATATGTTGATAGCTAGAAGCAATCAAAATGATCAGTTTGATGTGAAATAAATAAAAAAGTGCAGTATTTTTACAAAATATAGAATATTTTGAATCTGTACACCATAATTTCATCACTTTAAATCGTCAACAAACTTTGGACTATATATGATAAGGGCCTAAAATGGCCCCCTTAAATGAACATCATTATTTTACTAACATTCTTTGTTTTCTTATTACAGATATGTATATGATGTGTTTACATAATATTCATTTTGGTTCAGGTGCCCACAATTTAGAAATATGACATTGTAAAGACAACCTTTTCCCGCCATTTTTGCATGTTTAGCGTAAAACAGCTTGTTTTCAAGCAGTTTTTCCTTCTGAAAACATTGAGCGCATTCTTGAACAAATAAAATATTTTAATCAGAGATGTATCTAGCCAAGACTTATAAGTGACAAAAAAAAATTTCCTTGTTCAAGCATGCGCTCTATATATCCCATTCGTAAATAGATAAGAAATATGTCAATTTTTGGCTGATTTTGATTGAATTATAGAAATGGTGTCACTTCTGACGTCATATACTGCCAGAGAATGCAAATAAATCAAATAAAAAGATGAAAAATATATTTTATATCAACTCTTCTAAAAAAAATAGTTAACATTTTATTGTACCAGAAACACTTAAAAAATGGCAAATTATGGGGGCCAAATTGAACTCTTATCATATATAGCTCTTTAATTTTGAGATCAATTTGGGGAAAGCCGTTCGTAAAGTTTTATATTTTTAACGTATTTATTAAATGTTAATGTATCTTCTTCTTCTACTTCAGAATACTGAGTAGGGCTCTTCAAAGAGCATTAACCCGTATACAAAGAAAGAGTTGTATTAAAATAGTTTTATGCGACTGAAAAACATTGAATGCCATCATAACTTGCTATTGAGGTCGCATTATAACGTAACCTTATTCATAAATCAAGCCGTCTTCCTAGCTACTGTTATGCAACATCAATAGATCGAGGTCCTTCTTATGATCGAGGTCAGTTCATCGAGGTCAACTGCATTCTTGAATTAACAGGTCGAGTTGTATTTAATGTATGTGTGTATTTCTTAAGGTAAATGAATTGAAATAAAACTGAGTAAAATGTTATATAAATACTAAGCCAAAGCTTCAAGTTTTTATAAGAACTACTTGTGCAAGCGCAATGTGTGCGCACGTGGAAGCATTTGCCGGATGCCTCATATGGACACAACAGTGATCGGCGGAAGCCGATCACAACAAAACTAGAGCTAAAGAAATAGGACACAATTCGGAATAATTCCAATATTATTAAAATACGTAAGTGACTCGCTCACACTGAAATTGACTTTTTTGAGTGGCGTGAGGTTGCGTTTGAAAAAGCAATCCCATTAAAATTTCGGGTCCGCGGAACAAATGGCGTCGGGGGCCTAAATGTTCATAATGAGAACAGGTCTGATCTACCGTCAAATGATCACAATGCTGACAAACTCGATGAGCCACACATAAATTAGGAACATGAATTCCATTTTCTTGAGAACATTCAAAATCGAAATAAATGTACAATTGAATTTGTTATCTCTCTTTAAAGGGGCATGGTCACGATTGTGGTCAAAAATTATTTTACGATTTTAATATTTACAATGCTTCAGCAAGGCATTTTAACATGTAATAGGCAACCGAAATTTGAGTGTCATTTGTTGAGTTATAAGCGAATTACAGAGCTTGAAATTCTTCGCTATGTTAACAAAGCGCTTGTTTACATTTTGAATGCTGAAGTAAAAATTTCAGTGCTAAACCTAAAATGAATGTGTTAAACGTTAAGAACTGTTTATCTTTGCTTAAAATAAATAAAAAAATAGACATATAAGCTTCAAAAAGATTTTTTACTGGTATATTAAACCTATGTAAACAAAAAGAGGGCACGTGCCTTGTTTACATGACAAAGAATTGTATGCCCTGTATCTTGCTTATAACTCTCTTTATAACTCTCAAATTTAATTTGCTCATAAAAATGCAATCCTAAAGCATTGTAAATAATAAAAACAGAAAATTAGAGTTTGACCAAAATCGTGACCATAGCCTTTTAAGAGTAGGTTTCACTTGCACAAAACATTGGTGATCTTTCTCGACTACTTTTCTACAAATCTTACACCATTTTCGATCTCTACAAATGTGATAGGCTAGTAATTTCTTACTCATCCATTTTGTAACAGTGAGAACATCGATCCATTAAACAGCAAACCGTTTTCTTTCCACTGCAAGGTTGTAATTGTCTCTCATGACAAATCTTGCTTTTAAAATAATTATTACAATCAGGACAATAAATGCTACTACCATCGGGGGAGGGGGGGGGGCAAGGCGTATATTATATAAGAACGCCATGCAACGGCGCGCACTTTGAACATGCACAAGGTACGCGCCGTGGCTCGCCGTATTGATAAACACGCCGTAGATGCGTAGTGAGGTCGCTGTGAAAACGCCGTAAGTTCTCTAACAGCGCCACGAGAGCTCCGTCGGTGCGCTCAAGGAACGCAGCTAATCGGAGTGTAGACGCAGTGATAAGTCAATGTGCTTGCACGGAGACCTGTCGGAGACCTTTGGGATCTCACTGCGTCTTTATCGCGCCCTCACTGCGCATCTTCAGTGTTTGAACAAGTTGTTTTTCATTTGGCTGCGTTCACACAGCGACTCCAAAGAGCTGTTGCTGCGTTCATCGCGCTCTAGTGACGTTTCTTCTGCGTTTATATCGCGCTCCCACGGTGTTTCTAGTGCGTTGTCTTCAAGACCAATAAAACTCGAAAAATGGCTGTTGTATAATAGCAAGCGATGTAATAATTATCAAACTGGATGTAGATGACTATGTAAAAAACAGCATTTGCTAATATTCCAAGACCAATCAATGGACGTAGATGGAATTCATGCCATTTGGTTCTGATGTTTTCACATCTTTTCTATGTTTTCTAACAATTAATAACGGATCTTTTTTTTGTAGACCTCACTACTAAGAATTTAATCCTAGTCCTTCAGAATTTGTATAGAAGTAACTATGTTTCAATTACAATGTATCTTATAAAATAAAAACAATTTTTTAATCATTTTTTTACAAGTTTGAAATTCTTGTTTGTTTCTCATACGATTGTACAAATTAATATTAACCTACCAAGAAGTAAAGAACGTCTTGTGAACGCAGTCAGTCGCCAAGTAAAACTCCGTGGAAACGCAGTAATACGCCGTGGGAGCTCCATAGGAACGCCTTGGTCGCCGTCAGGACGCCGTGACTTCTTCGCTTGTAAAATTTTCAAATAAAACTGTACATTTTTTCTGAATTTTACTTGCGATCCTACGGCGATTCCATAAATTTTACAACGCCGTGAACACGCTGTGGGGACGCAGCTTGGTGTGACATGGTCTTTAGTTAAAAATGAAACCATTCTAGTAAATACATAAATATAAAAAGGTTAGCGACCAGTTTCTCCATTGACCATCAATGACGGCGTGGATACCGTACTCGCCCGAGGTTTGCCGATAAATTTGATATTGGTACGCATGCATATTATCATAGTAAGCACATGTGCTTACTATGGATGTTCATTAATATTTTATTGGATTATGGTTTTTTTTTACCAGTGTTGGCTACATCTAATCATTATGTACTCCACATAAAAGGTAATGCTCGCCATAATGTCATCTTCGCTAGCCAAGAGTTTTCGGTCCACTTTGCTCCCCATAAACCCTTGGCGGATTTCATTACGAAAACTCGGTGATGTTGTGGCGCTATCTAGCGAGCAATTTGAGTTGCGCCCCTTGCATATTTACATTTTAATCGAATTAAACAACAGGTAATATACACACTACGGCATTAATACAACTTGAAAACATGTTGACTACCGAATATCGGAACATAATTAACGATGCTATTAAATACGAATTAAGTTATAACCTAGGGAAAGCACGGAATGTTTTATTCATAGTGTTTTGTAAGGACCTGTACCAGGAGTGAAACAGTCGCCGATTTATATGAAAGCTTTCATGCCATAAAATCAGGTATCGTTGTCGTGAATATTGCGGACCAAAGAAATTAAATAAAACAGAGCTCACTGAACCTTTAAAAGCAATAACCATAACCAGGGACGTATATACTAACGGGATAGGCAACTTCTACATTCGCCATGTTTACTTCCCATGCTATCACGCGAGCCTTGACAAGTTTGTAGAACTATGGTCAATCCAAGTAAAATATATAGGTTTTTAAAACGATCTGGTTAGATCATCGTTGGGGAGGCACTGTACTCGAGAACTTGTGTCTCAATTTGTTAAAAGCACCGAATGTTTTACCAAAGATCACACATGTGTTTTCTTTTAAAGTTTATATTTACAAGCACTGCGATTGGATCAGCTACTCGCAGCTGCAGCCAATCATAAAACAGATCTTGTCACCGAGTTTTCGTAATGAAATCCGCCAAGGGTTTATGGGGAGCAAAGTGGACCGAAAACCCTTGGCTAGCGAAGATGCATAATGTGTACACAGGCATTTCAAGATTTCTGTCACTTATCAGCTGTCTTCTTACCTTAAATCAATGCCGTGGTTCAAACACTGTAACATTGAATTTTGATATGCGACATTCGAAATCCTTGTTTATGCGTGGATTTTGATGGGGAAGCCTCCCCCCCCCCTCCTCTGGAAATTTCAATATCAATAATTTCACAAAGTAAAATTTACCAAGAATATGCCTTGGACAACCACCCCCCCCCCCCCCCCAGCGGCAAATACATTGATCATTCGCCCCCCCCCCCCCCCTCACCCTCTCCTAGAAAAAAAATTGGATCCGCAGGATAGAGAGCTATACAAACTTGAAAGGCGAAGGCTTAAGTGCGAAGGAGCGAAAGTAGTTCGCTTCTTCGCCTTTGCACCCTCGCACTTTCGCCTTCGCACCTTTGCGCTTCGCCGTTGCATATTCGTAAATTCACTCCTTCGCCTTTGCAACTTCGCACTTTCGCCTTCGCAACTTTGCACTCTCGCATGATCACTAGGAAATCAGCATTTATATAAAATGAGATTTATTTAAATTTTTTGGTGGTTGGTGGTATTTGGTAGTGTTTTTACTACAATATGTATAAATTTGTACCAAAATATGTTTTCATTGGGTTTTTTTTATCGAAAGTAGTTGTACGCTTCTTCGCATTAGCACCCTTGCACTTTTGCCCTCGCATCTTCGCGTTTCGTCGTTGCATCTTCGTACATGTACCTTCACTCTTCGCCTTTGCAACTTCGCACTTTTGTTTTCACAACTTAGCACTGTCGCATCTACGCCCTGTAGGCGAAAATACAAACGTCAAAGTGGCTCCATCGGAATACCGTTTTTGGGCTTTGAAAAAAGAACCTGATATGGAATTAACTAAATTATCATGACACTAGGAAATCAGCATTTATATAAAATGAGATTTATTAAAATATTTTGGTGGTTGGTGGTAGTTGGTAGTGTTATTACTACAATATGTATATATTTGTACCAAAATGCGTTTTTATTGTTTTTTTTATCTACATACCAATTTTAAATAAAATTAAATTAATTTTGAATATTCATCTAAATGGTATATACATTCAAACATCGAGTTCTCTTCTGGTTGCATGCGTATACTGATCAAGTACAAACACAGGGTCTTCTGACTGCATGTATACAATTCAAGTACAAACACAATCTGCATGTGTAAAGCTCAAGTACAAACACATGGTCGTCGGACTGCATGTGTACAATTCAAGTACAAACACAGGGTCCTCTGACTGCATTTGTACAGATCAGTACAACCACAGGTTAACTGTAACAGTAGTATACGAACTACAGTGTGCACAAGTATTTATATAGTTCATGTACATTTACAATTAAATATTCTTGAGCCGTCTTTAGTTAATCCAAAAACTAAACCATTCTGTAAATGTATTAATATAAAAAAGGTTAACGACCAGTTTCTCCATTGACCATCAATAGTGGTGTGGATACCGTACTCACCCGAGGCTGGTCGATAAATTTGTTATTGGTACGCATGCATATTATCATAGTAAGCACATGTGCTTATTATGGATGTTTATAAATATTTTACTGGGTAATGCAGGTTGTTGTTTTTTACCAGTGTTGGCTACGTTAAATCATTATGTACTCCACATAAAAGGTAATGCCCGCGATAATGTGTGCACAGGCATTTTAAGATTTCTGTCACTTATCCGCTGTCTTCTTACCTTAAATCAATACCGTGGTTCAAACACTGTAACATTGGATTTCTTTATACGACATTCGAATGCCTTGTTCATGCACGGATTTTGATGGGGAAGAGTGATCCGGACACCCCCCCCCCCCCATTCTCTGGAAATTTCAATATTATTAATTTCACAAAGTAAAATTACTAATAATATGCCTCGGACCCCCCTCCCCACCCGCGGCCAATACATTAATCATTCGGGACCCCCCCCCCCCTCCCTCTTCTAGAAAAAAATCTGGATCTCCACGATAGAGAGATCCACAAACTTGAAAGGCGAAAGTGCGAGGATGCGAAAGAGCGATAATAGTTCGCTTATTCGCCTTTGCACCCTCGCACTTTCGCCTTCGCAACTCCGAAGCGAAACCATTCTATTAAATACATTAATATAAAGAGGTTAGCGACAAGTTTCTCCATTGACCATCAATGACGGTGTGAAGCTATTAAGTTGAAATATATGTTTCAAAAATATTAAATGGATGCGCACTATAATTTGTAGACTTTTTTTTAGTAGAGTTAATATTCAATTGGTTTCTTAACTAGTGAATTGAATGGTTCCTATTTCTCACGACACCGTACGTTTTTATATCGGCTTGTTTAAATACTTACGTGTTTTAAAAAAAAATGATGTTCCGTTGGGGCCACTTCGACCCTCGCACTTTTGCCTCTGGGACGAAATGGTAGAGTGCAAAGAGTCGAAAGAGGAAAAGCGAAGGTGAAGGAGCGAAAATGCCAAGATGCGAAAGCGAGAGTGTGAAGTTGCGAAGGCAAAGGAGGAATAGTAGTATTGCTCCTTTGCCTTTGCAACTTCGTACTTAAGTCTTCGCCTCTGCGCGGTTTAAGATGTTTTTTTTTCGGGGGGGGGGGGGGCGGGTCATCATTTATTTCAATTGTAGTAAATTATCATGTACTTGTGAATTTGTATTTATCAATCATTGATGAAAACTAACAACATATCAATAGTTGAATCAAGAAATAATTTGGCAGTGACAGTAACATTGTCACAGTGTAAGTCGATAATGTACGTGATGAATATATAATGTATCTGTGCCGTCAAAGAAAAGATAACGGGGAAAGGCTTACGATTTCAAGTTGCTTTGCATAAAGACTTCTCTCTCTCTCTCTCTCTCTCTCTCTCTCGTATTGTATTGCATATCATTATCCTTATCTTTTTGCCGCCATACTACAAACTTTGACATGGGCATGACCATTCTGAAATTATATTTAAAGTGACCATGCTAGGTTATTGTACAGTTACTTTTAATTGTACATGTATTTTGAAGTGAATCGCCAAGAGTAATGGGGAAGAGACACATGTAAAGTTTTAAATATCTAGCACTGTAGTATTTTGACGATCATTCCTATCAAGTTAATTAAGCTTAAATATGATTAGAAATGCCTAAATGGTTGATTAAAATGATAAAAACTTGTTTGAAATAGTGTAATGTACTAGCCAGACACTAGGTTGTTTATAGATCAATTTATACTTGCCGGATTCATTAGAGTCTGAGTCATCTATTTCATATTTAGATATTTTACCAGAAAAAGACGTTAATGGTAACATAACAACAATTCTCTATGAGAAACATGGCATCAATTATTCTATCGTTAACTTTCCTGAGTTACGTAGCTATATACCTTTATCACCTGCATATGGAGTTTGCTTGCTTGCTTTTTTGAAACATTTTATTGAAGCTCTTTTAAAATTTCAGATATATATGGCATTGGTACAAAAAATATATAATAATTTGCAAAAGAGTACGAGAGATAGAAAGAAAAAAAGCATATGGAATTTTTGTCTTTCATTTCATTCGATACGCAAGGACATGCTCTACTTATGAACATTTTCTAAAAGGAGGCAAGCTACTGACAAACAATTTGATAAAATACTTCCGCTAGGTCGATTGCTGACTGAGGTTTTTTTACTACTTATTGTAAGGCGATTATTAATCACCGAATTGTCTACGGGTTTTTCCGTTTTCCCGATTACGACAAAGAGCACAAGGCGGTTGAGACCTGTCAGCAGTGGATGTTCACTCCTTCATGGCACCTGATCCTATCTCAATTTTCTTATAGAGGTCCGTTTTCGCTCTGCTCCTGTTTTGTAATTTTCCTTTGGACTTTAAAATTTGAACACTAATCGTTATCA
Source organism: Magallana angulata (assembly GCF_025612915.1). Taxonomy (NCBI): domain Eukaryota; kingdom Metazoa; phylum Mollusca; class Bivalvia; order Ostreida; family Ostreidae; genus Magallana; species Magallana angulata. Next base: position 12,113 of record NW_026441861.1, read on the forward strand.
CCACCTGATCCTGTCTTTAATTTTAGTAAAGATGTTTGTTTGTTCTGTTCCTGTTTTGCATTTTATCCTTCGGACATTTGATTTCGAACACCATTCGTTATTACCATATTTTACTTACCAATTTTACTTTCTTATCTTAACGTCATGCGTCTAAAAATGGTGTACTAAAAGTATATGAATCGTGAAATATTTCATATTTAATTATGAACTTATTTTTGAGTCATTTTTAAAAAAAAAATTGTTGATATTATAAGCTTGCTTATGTTGTATAACAGAATTCAAACAATCGCAAATTGTATTTCTGTTTTCATGAATTGTATGGTTTTTTGTGAAAATAGTAGTTTTTTATCGTTTAAGCAGAATATTAAGGAAGTGATAAAACGTCTAAAGGTTACTGCAAATTTTCATCTCACGGCTAACACAACGAAGTTTCGAAGTGGCTCTATCGGAACACCATACTCCCATACTCTCGATTAATTTTGCAGTATTTTCTGCAACATCGTCTTTGTTCATAGGATATGAATATCTTTTGTCTTTTTTTTTGGAAACTTAAAAAAAATTGTCTTTGTTCGGATTTGCATAAGGAAAAATACAATTCTTGCGGAAATTTTTCTGGGGATTACTTTGTGGGGGCCAATTTTTAGAGAGAAATACTTCCCTATCGAGTTTTTAAGAGGAATATTTTTAAGGGGGAATTCCACTCGAAAGGACCAGAACTATAACTGTAAAAATAGATACGGTTTCAGTACAAATCTGGCCATGCACTTCACTGAAGTTGTAAAAATATTAAGTCATGCTTTTGACATAGATTTCAATTATATTTACTATCCACTATTATACATTGGTATGTAGTCATGAAAACAACAAGTACTAGTAACATACAAAAAACCCACTCCATTTAGCATATCGGTTTCTAGTATGTTGGAGTTTTTCTTTTTCTAAAATCAAATGCACTGAAGTGTTAAATCTCATGATGTAAGACTGTTTTGCTTATGACATCCTAAATGCTAATTGTGATGTCATGAGCTTAGTTGCAAAATATATCAATTTCAGAGGAATTTCTTTTCAAACTATAAGCATTGCAAAGATTTTATAAGAAAATTAAAATTGGTGACTGTTGTCGACACTGTTTTTGAGAGGAAAATAACCCCTAAAACAAGTAATTTTAAGAATATTTTCTGTTTAAAGTTTAGAAACATATTAAGTTTATGACGTATTTCCAGAACTGTTGTCCTTCATAGCATATTTTTTCCATGATTGGTTACATTCATATGTTTAGTTCATTTTAAGGTATATTCAATCTTTGTAAAAAATCAAATTCTCAGGAATTAATGAAAGTATCTTCTACTTCAGGATATTACCTACGCATTTTGATACCACCTCCCGATTGAGCATGAAAAATAATAAATCATTGCGAACATATGTCGCACGTTTTAATTTACAGATCATAGTAAGATTGATCAAAAGTAAAAACTTTGATTGTTTTGTGGGTGATAAACACAACGTCCTCTCATGGTTGAAACATACACCGTCCTCTCATGGCTAACACACCGTCCTCTCATGGCTAACACATCGTCCTCCCAGGTTAATAGTGAAAGTGAAAATACCATGCTTTAAATACCTAAATACTGCATAGAGGACTTCCCATCGTGTAACTTTAACCATATCCTATAAAAGTACCGAATCTTTTAAAAAAAAGCTCAATTAGAAAGTATGGTCCTCGGAGGAAGGTGGGGTGTCATAGTCCTTGAATGATCGGTAAAGGGGAGAGAGAGAGAGAGAGAGAGAGAGAGAGAGAGATGCCGCAATAACACAATAGCTGTAAACTTAAGTAAAAAAGTTGCTCCAGGTTACAATAACAGTCCTTCAAAATCTAAACATACTTAAAACATAAAAATAATGCAATCTCATCGTTCTTTGTCATCATTTTTGATATTAGTACGGCATTTACAGACAGTTCTACAGAAGCCTGTTAGTGCCACATAAGATACATTTATATATATATATATATATATATATATATATATATATATATATATGTGTGTGTGTGTGTGTGTGTGCGTGTGTGTGTGTGTGTTTATTATATACAATGAGTTTTTCTTACATAGACTTTTCTTTTTATATATCTTATGTGGCACTAACAGGCTTCCGTACAGTTCAGCATTTACAGAGAGTTCGGCATTTACAGAGAGTTCGGCATTTACATAGCCTGGCTGTCCTAATGAGGATTTTTTCCACGCGCATGCGCATTGCTTATTCATAATTTTGTAAATATTGACTGTCATCATTTGATAAAAAGACGAAGTGTCTATTCCCACCGATTCACAAGGACTGTCCCACCGCAAATTGGCTTATATTGAGGATCAGTACCTCAAGAACGTTCGAATAAGGTATTTGTTTCGCTCTGGATTCTGTTTATTGCATTAATTGGCCGGTAGTTGTTTACCCAGAGGTTTCTTTTGTAAACTGCATGTTTTTCTACTTGAAAATTAGCAACGAGCTCACTGCATAATAGTTTGTCCCTTGTGTGTTTATTGATTGTATATACGTTTACATTATTTAAGTCTTAAATAAATGACCATTCCTATTCTTGTTCCCTATGAGTTACTGTAACGATTCCATGGGACATGTCAAATGTAAAAATTAACAAAATACATGCATTTATTAAATACAATGAATGTCAATGAAGAATTTTAATCTACGTTGCATACAATTTCGCCAAATGACACATTGTAAGTTTTATGTACATGTATATATAGGCAATTTACAAATTACAAATTATACATAAACAAAAGAACAACATATCCGATTTGAAAAATCTATATTGCACAAACATACACTGGACTCTAAATATTGCATAATGCCGTGTATATTTCAATAGAAAAGCCATTCAAACAGGAAATCTAAAAACTCATATTAAGTGATTTTGTGCAATTTAATAACAGTTTACTTGATCGTTTCGCGTAATTTGTTATATATTTATCCTATTGTATTATCTTGATATGAAAACAAGAATCCCATGGGCCACATCGCTCACTTTAAGAACAGTTCCTTGTAAAATTCTACTTCGCAACATATGCTAGTTCTTTTTGAAACGTTGAACCCCTTTTGGGGAACCCAGTATTTGTCTGAGTTTATAGTTGGCTTAATCAATTTAAATTAACACTATTTGAAGACCCATCCATAGTAATTCCACAATTTGTAGCATTATAGTTCTCGAGAAGAAAATTTGGAAACATTTTTCATATATACATTGTATTTCTATGTTAAACTATGAACCCCAGTATTAGTCCAGGGGTCATAGTTTAATTAATCTAGAATCTACATTTTTAAAGGATGCTTGCATAGTAATCTCACAAATTTAAGCATTGTAGTTCTCTAGAAGAAGATTTTTAAACATTTTCCCTCTATATTTCTATGTTAAACTTAGGACCCCATTCGGGGACCCAGTATTAGATCGAGGGTCACGGAATAGACTCCTCACTATTAGAGGATGTTTTCCTATTAATCTAACTGACTAATTGAACCATTGTAGTTCTCGAGAAGAAGATTTTTAAACATTTTCCATATACATTTCTTAATTTAACTTTTAACCCATTTTGGGTGTCCAGTATTAGTCTAGGGGTCACTTTTTCAAAACTCTCGAATCTACATTATCGAAGGTTGTACACATAGTAATCTCACACATTGTAGCATTGTATTTTTGAGAGAATTTTTTTAACATTTCCCTATATTTTTCTATAAAACTTTGAACCCCACTTGGGGCCCCAATATTAGTCTGGGGGTCTCGATTTTACCAATTAAGAATCTACATAAGCCACAAATGCTTACATAGTAATACCACACTGTTGCACTGTAGTTCTTGAGAGGAAGAATTTCAAACATGTTCCTTATATATTTCTATATTTAGATTTTTATATCTATATTTATATTTAATTTGAACCCCTTCTGGGGTCCCAATATTAGTCTTGGGGTCACGGCTTCGACAATTTAGAATCTTCACAATTTGGTGATGCTTGCAAAGGTATCTTAAAGACTAGCATTGTAGTTTTTGAAAGGAAGATTTTCTAAATAGTTTCACTTTATATTTCTATGTTTAACTTTGAACACCGCTCGGGGCTAAAGTGTTTGTCCGGGGTCATGGCTTTTACAATTAAGAATTTTACAATATTTGTGCATTCTTGTATAGTAATTTTACAAACTGTTTCATTGTAGTTCTTGAGAAGAAGATTTATTAAACATGTCTCCTATATTTTTAAATGTTAAACTTTCAACCCCTCTTTGTGCCCCAGTATTAGTCCAGGGGTCACTATTCTAACAATTTAGAATTTATAGCCAATGATGTATGCAAAGTAATATTGCATTGTAGTTCTTGTGAAGAAAATTTGTACACTTTATGTTTAACTTTCAACCCAGCCATAGGCCCCACTTTTTGTACGGGGTCGCGATCTTTACAATTTAGAATATACAATTTTATTTTAGGATTGGCATTTCTGGTGCAATGATTCTTGAGAAGAAGATTTTTAAACATTTTTCATACATATCTCTATGTTAAACTTTGAGCCCGCCTAAGGCCCCGGTATTGGTTCGGGGTCACGATTTGACAATTCAAAATTTTCATTATATAAACAAGCTCTTGTGTAAATATTGGCATTTTTGGTGCAGTGGTTCTTGAGAATATTTTTACACATTTTTTTCAAATGTATTTCTTTGTTAAACCCTTATGCTCGCCTTGAGCACTAATTTTAGTCCGGGGGGAGGGTGGGGGGTGGGGGGTTACGATTTTAACTATTTAGCATTTTCTTCATATATACAAGCCTTTGTATAAATGTTGGCATTTCTTTTGCAGTGGGTCTTTAGAAGAATACTCTAAATCATTTTCCGTACATATTTCTAATTTAACTTTGAACCCTGCCTGGAGTTTTGGTCCGTGGGTAACGATTTTTACACTTAGGAATGTTCAATATATATACAAGCTTTTGTGTAAATATTTGCATTTCTGGTGCAGTGATTCTTGAGAAGAAGATGTTTAAACTTTTTCTTACATATCTCTAAGTAAAACTTTGAACTCGCCCGGGGCCCCAGTTTTGGTTCAGGGTCACGATTTTTACAATTCAAAATATTTTTATTATTTAAACAAACTTTTGTGTAAATAGTGGCATTTCTGGTGCAATTGTTCTTGAGAAGAAGATTTTCAATTATTTTTCCTATGTATTTCTATGTTTAACTTTGAACCCGCCTGGGGCCCAGTTTTTTTGGTACGTTTGTTACGATTTATACAAGCTTTTGTGTAAATACTTGCAGTTCTGGTGCAGTGTTGATTGAGAAAAATGGGGTTTTTTTAAAACACACCCTATACTCACTGTTTCGCAAGTTATCTCCCTTCTAAAAAGGGCTTAGCCCTTTAATTTTTAAATTAGAATCTTCTTTCCATAAGAATGTTTTGTACCAAGTTTGGTAAAATTTGCCCAGTCGATTTCAGAGAATAAGTCGAAAATGTGAAAAGATTACAGACGGACAAATGACGGACAACGGGTCATCAGACGAACTTACCTCAACCTTCGGTTAAGGAAAGCTAAAAAAAAAAAAAAAAAAAAAAAAACAATAAACAACTCTTTCTTTTTAAAAGGGCATGGTCACGATTTTGGTCAAATTCTTTTTCTCTGTTTTTATTATTTACAATGCTTAAAGAATGCATTTCTAATTATCAAATGAAATTTGAGAGTCATTTGTAGAGTTACTAGCAAAATATAGGGCTCACAATTCTTTGCCGTGTAAACAAGGCTCGTACCATGTGTTTGTTTAACATATGTTCAATATACCATATACCATTAAAATCGTTTTTTTTTTTCATTTTAAGCCTGAATCAACAGTTCCTAATGTTTAACACATTAATTTTATGTCTTAAACTGAAATTTTCACTTCAACATTCAAAATGTTAACAAATACTTTGTTTACATAGCAAAATATTTCAAGCTCTGTAACTCGGTTATAACTCAACGAATGGCAGTCAAATTATGGTTAACTATCAGATAACTATTTTTCTATCAAATTCGCAACCATGCCCTTTAAGAGATACACTTGAGTTCACGTCCATATAATGTAATAGTTGCTTATTTGACGGATTCTACAAGTCTCTAAATATGTAAGCAGCAGTAAAGGCGCTCTCAAAAGAAAAAAAATGTCATCCCAATTCTTTTTAGAACTATTCTACGTTTTGGACACCTGACACTCATCAATTGTGTTGAGAAGTTAATACCGGACTACTTAAATTTTTACTCCTGAAACCGATACTTCAATTTAAATCCCTTTACATCATTTCAATGTAGTTTAAATTTTGTGAAACTTTGTGTAGCTAGATCGTGTCAAATTTAGTGGAAAATAGCTCGTCATTTGTGGGTATGATGTCAATCATAACCATGGAAACCAACATCCACACCCTTTGTATTAAATGTTATCCCCACCTATATTTTCACACCTTGACCCTCGTATTATTGTTGAACCCCTCCCCCCTTCCATCCAGTCAAGTGCATTCTATTTTCTAACCCTGCCTTATTCACTTTGTGTTTTTACCCCCCCCCCCTCCCCCTAGTCTTTTGTTTGTTTAAACAATTATCATTTAAATATGTCTAAATGCATAAATGATAGCGTTAAACGTAAAACATAAAGGTGATTCTTGCTGCCCCTAATGGGAGTTTTCCATGACGTAAACAGTAAAACCCTTTCGTTTAATCGATAAAAGACGTACACAACAAAGGGAACAAAAGCTTCATTGAAAAAGCGTTCGAATAGAAATTTAATCGACCGAAATACTACAGGTAAAACATGTTTAAACAACACAGGTAGAAACATGTTTCGATGAACTTTGGCATTTAAATGTCAGGTGTGTTCACAAAACATAAAAAAACAGTCATTTTAATACAGGTACATATGCCTGAGTGGCTTCAAGATCATCCCTAGGAAAGATTTGAATGCAATTATGAAATATATTGAAGTGTTTTATAATATTTATTTAATTATTTTTTTCATAATCATTTTTTTGCTGCTATGAATCGTTTTAGAAAAAAAAACATATATCAATCTGTAAAATCTAATGACAAGTATCCAGTAAGCAACTATAGTATTCAAAATCTCCTTCCCAAATAACAAATAAATAATATTCATCCACAAAATAAAAAATTCTATAAATAATTCTACTGGATTTCCAAATGGAAAATTACCCTTTTTTTAATAAACAATAACAACGATTATGACGACGGAATGGCGTCTAATAGAGTAACCAATAAAATGAATTGATATTTTAGAATCACCATGTAGAAATATGGGGTAGTCCAGTATGTTAATTTACATGTACAGCTACGTGATTTAATCACAAGATTTGTCCATACTGTTTTAGTGTGAATGATATCAAATATATGTTTGCACACGTCTAATCGTCGTCCGAGCAATGATATCGTAACGTTATCGTAACGTTAATGACAAGAAGGCACATGGTTTGTACAGACATTTTCAACTTCAAATTTTCTCCCGCACCTGTTCCCGATATATTGTTATTTATCAAGTGAGAACTTCTTGCCAATATAAATAATAATACAAGGTACTACTATACATATGCACACAGGATAACCAAATGATATTATGTTTCCCTCTCAGCTCTGAACCTGTACCTTATTACATGATCAAAGAATACTTATCCAGGGTACGATTTTACCGCGTGGATGTCCATGGCACAGGTGTCTGACATTGTTATATTTATTTTAGAATATGATAATTTTCTGTACTACAATAATAACTAAAACAGAATAGAGAAACCTTGGTGCCCAGAAAACTTTTTCTTAAAAAGGAAACGGAGCAATATATATGATAAAGATGAACCTCCTTCAAAGCGATTTTTTATTAGATTTCCCCTAGCTGCAATAATGTAGCCCTCTCCCGATTTTTTTTAATTTTTTTTTTGGAGAGGGCTACAACTCCATAGGATCTCCGTAATGGTGCAAGTGCGGGAGTGATTCACTCCTGCAACGATTTCGTCTCAAATCGTTTATAAATGACAATAACATTTGCATTTCCTACCTCAACTCAATGTTATAGATATCTATGGCATAAATGAATCCAAAAATATCAAGTATAGTCCATATATCGGTTATTTTTCGTGTATGTCAACAACGAAAGTTGAATTTGTCCGCCATGTTTACTGACCTTGACCGGTTTTATTTTTGGACAGCCAATGAGAACTCAAGAGCGGATCTTGAACTGAATATAGGAATTTCCCTATTTTAAACATAATTAACGCGGTAAATATGAATTTTCCATTATATACCATTTCTTTAAATGATGTTTTAGTGATATAACGAGGTAAGATCGATTATTTACACTGACATTCACGTTATCAAGCCCATCAAAACTCCAAGCGTACATCCCATAAAATCACGCGAGAACTGTCATGGCTGCTGAAAAAGACGACTGGTAAACATGCTGATGTGTTTTATCTGGTTTTGATTTATATACGGTTAATTTGTTCAACCTGAATTAAAAAATCATTTTATCTAAAGGAAGTCAAATATAAAATCGATCTTTTCACACCGAAGTCAGCCGCATTAAAAAATTAATTTTGCACCATTACGGAGATCCTGTGGAATTGTAGCCCTCTCCAGTAAACATCAGATATAAAAAAATCGGAGAGTGCTACATTATTGCAGCTAGATTTCCCCCAGCAAAATTCACATTAGTACTTATTTTCTCTGATTTTCACGTAAAATATACTAAGATTGTTTTTATCTTTCACTTGCGCCAAGCCGTTTTTTATATGCATAAACATATCACCATTCATTAGATTACACGTAGCATGGGGAGTCTCAAAATCATTAGTTTATGAATAGTTATTTACCTATTACGAAGCTTTAAAACTGTTGATTTTTTTATACTTCATATCAGTGAATTTAGTATCACTAGTATTTACAACAGTGTCTATGTAAAGGAATGAAGCGGTTTTATTATGCACAATGAATATCACTTATTAAGTTACGATACATTCCCTAAGAACGATCAAAAGGAATGCAGATCGTGACGTCAAAGTTAACTATGACGTCATCTTATGAAGTACACATATCGCTGTGAATGTTAATCGGGCAGCCTTTACATAGCCGCGGCAGTCTTCAACTTTCTCATGAAACGAGCTTATGAACATATATATCAAAAGAGGTCTATCAAGAAAAATCGCCAGAGTCAATACAGAGGGGAAAATTATTTCCAAACATCTCAAAAGATTCTCAAATTTAATCATATTGTTAATCCTGCAGTTAAAAAACGAACCACTTCTCTCGGAAATTATGAGAGATATCAAAAATGTCCTCTCCGAATGTTATAATGAACAGATATCTGTAAAAATATTTAATGGCTTTGAACAACAAACCGTCATCTTTTGGAAAAAGGGTGGAATGAGGATGATACCGACTCTGAAAAGGACGATGCTGATACTGAAAAGAAGGATGTCGATTCTGAAAAGGATAAAGATTGCCAGAAATCAGATAATGGAGAAAATTCTAAAACTGTTATGACCAAAATTCAATGGGTATACTATCGATGCCATACGGTATTTATTTGATTTTAAATTCATAACGGTTTCTTTAGACTCATTTATTGATAGAAATGCATCACACATGCATATTTTTATCAGTTTCAGATAGTGTATTTACTTTATATTTTTTTAAATACGAGTCAACGTCTTCATTTAATATTAATATTTAACAATACAGGTTTTCATAGTAGTCACACATTGCACCAAGAATAAAGTCATCTTTGGTGAGAAGATTATTTTCGCTTAAAACTTCGTGGATAACATTTCGTGTTTGGTGCTTCTTTTCTAAACTAAGAAAATATTTTGTATTTTTTTCACCATCACTAACCCATTTTGCTCTCGAACGAGTTTGCGCCCCTTGTGCTTTTTTATCATGTAGATTGTTTAGCTGATTTTCTTATTCACTTTTTCCGTTCATATCCATTGCTTTATGGTTAGAATTTTCAATTTCGGAAATTTCTTGTTCAATTTGGAATACTAATTGTTTATATGTTTTTTGGCGTTTGATGAAAAAGCTATGGAAAATCTTAAATGGATATTTTTAGAGACTCCCATTTGTCAATAGAAGAACCTTCTTTATTACGTTTATCTGTGATTATTCTGTTGACTTGCCGTTTATATTAATTACTTCCTAAAAGTGACGTTCTTAGTTTCCAATACCCAATTCCAATTTTTAAAAAAATTATATTCAGAAATATTAAGCATAATGCATTAAAATTTTCAGATCTGAATTGAAATCGGTAGATATTTAAAAGCACGAATTTTTGTCACTTTACATCGATTTTTCACGATTTTATTGCATCTGTTACATTACTTTTTGATCAACCGGTGTATCTGATAAAAAGTATATGTCGTAACCAAAACGAAAATAGATAGAACACCCCGTCCTGATTGATTTACTTCATAACATAATATTGCTTATCATCAAATTTGGAAAGAATGAATTGCAATAAATAAGTAACGTCACACATAGCAAGTTTTTGTTTCTGTTAATCTAAACACAATTAATATCCACTTCATGTTTTTCATTTTAAATTTTAAGATAAAGAGTGTAATATATATAAATACAGCAGATAACAATAAGCACACAGACAGTTTTGCTTATATGTTTAATAACAATATCTTGATTAACAAAATGCTGTATAAAAAATGACAATAACAAACTGTCAATAAAGTAATAAAATTTAGGTCAAATTTGATTATAGGTACGGTAGAACCATTGTCGAGTTATGCTTCTTTAATATTGAAAAATTTCAATTATTTGCAGTTTGATTTGCAGGGGTTGGACATATTGAAATGAAATTTAGTATACATATCTATCATAATAAAATCTAGGTCAATTTTCACTATGGGTACAATCGAGCTATATTCGAAAGAGAAATGCCCCTTGGACATAAAAAAAATTTCAATTATTTGCAGCTTCCGTTCATTTTTTCGCAGAGGTTGCTCATATCGGAATAAAATTTAGTATACAGATTTATAATATACAATCTGGGTTAAGTTTGATACTAGGTACCATAAAACTATTTTTGACAGAGTTATGCCCCTTGAATAAAAAAAACCATTGTCTGCAGTTTCCTTTTATTGTCTTCGCAGAGGTTTGCATATATTGAAATGAAGTCATTAGATCGTTTTTAAGGTAAGCATTTTGAAAATAATTCGGCATTTACATAGAATTCGGCATTTACTTAAAGAAATTTATGACACCATGCACCTTACTCGATTTTGAGGCAATTTAATTGCGTATCCTTTTATTTCATTTACATGGTCAATAGTGAATTATATAAATATTTAGATTAATATCACTCTCCTAAGTCAAACAAACTACAATGTTTTGTTATACTTGTGACCGTCAAGTTTATTCTTTTCGCTTGTATAAATACTCTTGTAAAATTAGATATTTAGTGATGACAAAATATAAAATGTACTTTCTCTAATTACAGTGGACTACATTGGATTTGCTGGTCGCTTGTTTAATTCAGAATCAGAAAATAAGCTATTTTTAATGAATATACATTTAGGTCCATCTATTTTCTTAATATGTTACAATACGTTTTATTGAAAAATGTTTTTTTTTTAAATATGTAAGTTATATTTAAGCAAGTCAATGTTAAAGTAGAATATTCGTCATGTTCTATATTCTTATATCTTTGCAGGTAATTATATGTATTTTAACACAAGACACGCACCCATTGTGTCGTTAAATGAATACCGGGTCACCCCCATTCTTCTGAATCAAAACTTTTTTATCTGAAAGTTAAACGCGCCATTTCAAGTCGTTTCACATTTTGTGAGAACATTATAGCATTTTTGAAATGTTCCTGATTGAAAAAAAACTGCTTTTATCATTTTTGTTTTAGCAATTCACTTTTGTAGATCGGAAAAAAAAATTTATGTCCTTCTGTGCAAAAGTTTTATGTTGAGTCAATATTCATTATGCAATTTTCGGTTTATATGAAATGTATGTCATTAAAATTTATTTAGATTTTAAAAATGAATATTTCTTTCAAGATACAGATTTATATAAAGTGTTTTGTTTTATAGTACCACATACATGGCGAATATCCAATATCCTGCAATGGGTGTGACTGACGATTTACAGGTAAGGAGACTAGATGGTCAAAATATTAACTCTAAGCTATTCCTTTAATATATGATCTGTTTGGCAATACATGTAATTATTCTTTAATTAAAAAATCAATGTATTTATTTTTTTTTAATTCGATTTGCTTCTATATGTTTAAACAAAGCTCTCTTTATAAAGATGGCCACTACATACTAAAAATTGCCATTAACATCAGACCCGAACTTACATCAATGCAGAATGTTGTTTTTGGTTTTTTCCCCTCTGTGGAAGTTCACACACGTTTATTTTTGTTTCTTTCACGACCTTAAGTTATCCCACTCTTCAGTGTTCTTGTATCAAGAATTTTTGTTAGGCCCATTGAATTTGACCTTTTTTAACATAAAATGCAATTTCAGCTTGATTGGCATTTTATGCCAGATTTCCAACTAAGCAAAATTATTTCATCAAATACTGTTTTCCAGTATGCCCAATGATTTGTGGCGTCGGTAGTCAAGTGGTTAAGGTGCAGGACTCATGACCGAAAGGTTGTGGGTTCGAATTCTGGCCGCGGCAGGTCGACGTTGTGGCCTTCGGAAAGACACTTTACATGTAACTTCACTCCACCCAAGTGAAAAATGTGTACTTGGCTATAGACAGTGAAAGATATTGTCAGAACGTGAGTGTCTGAGCGCCTTAACGACTGCCGCACTTAGAATGCTCTGGAATGCTTCAAGGTCTGCTGGGGTAATAATTGTAAAAGCGCTTTGAGAAATGCATCAGCAATTTGAAAGCGCTATGTAAAAACTTGCAATTATGATCAGACTAAATCCAGAGATTACGAAAAACAATTGTACAAAGACAGACAGACGTTCTTTATTTCTTCTATAAGTTAGAGATTATTGAATGAGATTAAATTCATCAAACTAATGTTTGGTGCAAAGTGTTTACAATTAATAGTGCTTAAATTTCAAGCATAAAATTATCACGAACACATATATACAATTACGTACTAGTATATACAGAATAAAATCAAAGTTCATAGATCATGAAATGTTCATTTTGAATCGCACATATTTAAACAAACTAACGTAACAAGAGAGCTCGCATCTCCTCTATCATCACTTTGATGCCTTCAGAAACTGAAAGCATATAGTTTGTCCACTCCTTCTCTGGACGTCATTGTCCTTGGATTCGAGAATAGTATCAAATATTACGCTGTCCGAGTTGTATGTCAACTTGACATATGTATTTACAGTCAACGAATTTACAACAAGATTAAATAATTTCCAGGTGTATTCCGGATGCTGAAGGCTCAGTGACCAAAGTGGATGAGGTTCAATATATTTATGCACTTTGGCAAAGCGGTTAAATTCTGGTCAACTTTTCAGAGATTCTCTCCATTCCTCCTGAAAAGAATTGCAAATGAGAGTGTCGATGCAATGGTTCAACCTTCGCTTTGAATGTGTTTTCTTGTTGCAGAGATAATCATTGAAGAAGTTATCAATTTTGTAGCTTTTTACGGTTCAATAGATACAATTAACGAACCCACGTTTCTTCTGAGGCATGCCTACCGAAAATGTACCCAAATAGTCAACTGAAAACCCTGTTTCTTGAAAACAACGAGTAGTTAGATCTGCAGAGCCGATTCCAGAAAAGTACTTAGTAGTTGTAGTTTTTGAACCACCTTTTTCATTTCAACAAGCATTCTGAGAGTATTGCATAAGCGATACAGTCCCCTACCGGTTTGTAGAAATTTGTGAAAACAATGCACTGTTATGCAGAATATCATTTCTTACCGTCTTACCCCGATTCAACAGACCGACCCGATAACGAACCCGATTGTAATAATACAAAAAAAACATATCGTTTAAATTTACAACACAATGCTTGACACTACTTTACAGAACTTATTTGTTTGTTAAAAACAATACAAAGAATGGTCCAAGTAATGCACGATAGTATTAATGACTACATTCATTCCTCGTTTATTCAATACACACAGAACCCGATAACGAACCCGAACCGGTGCGTCTTTTTACCCCAATGAACCCCAATGAACCCCAATGATACCCCAATGAACCCCAATGATACCCCAATGAACCCCAATGATACCCCAATGAACCCCAATGATACCCTAATACACCTAATGATACCCCTATGATACCAAATGATATCACAATGATCCCCTAATGAACTTTGAAATATTAATACCCCAATGAAACGAAATGTGTGCATAGTTAAAAGATCTTCCGCGCAAACGTGTGAATAAACGACGTACATGTATATAATTAATATCAAGGTGTTTTTTTCCTTTTTGTTTTTGTTCATTTTTCACCGAAAGTTTTCTTAATTCTTTTTTTAAAAACTTTTCTTTAAAATTAAAATAAAAAATCCAAACCATGGCTGAATATTTAGAGGAGCTGGCAGGGTTTTTCAAAAATCCACACTGAAATGGATGATATATACAATTTGTTCCAATGTCAAATTTCTCTGTAATTTTTTATTACTGTCCCAAATAAGAATTTAAAGCAATTGGGGAGCAAAATTAAAAAGCAATTGGGGAGAGAGGGGGTTATCTCATTCAACTTTCCTTTTTCTGCATTCATCATTTATTCGTAAAGACGTAGAACACAATCTGTTCATTGTTTACAACTAAAGTATAAGTATTAACTACCAATCTGCCGTGCATCTTCCAAATTCAAGGGTTTCTGATCCGCAACGCTTCTCAAAAATCGGTTTATAAAGCGGATCAGAAACTCTTGAATTGGGAAGATGATTTGCATCAGATTTGCTTGATCCAAAGTATCAGTCCAATTGTTAACTCGCCTTAAACATCCGCGTTCATGAAAATTTATACACACCCCATGTTTGGTTTTTTACGAAACTTTATATACTGCGAGCAAGCTCACAAATGAAAATATCAAAACTTTCTCTAATGGAAAAGAATCGATATGTCTCTTTTTCTTAAAGTTATGTTGAACTAGCACAGATGACCAAAGTTCCCATCAGGACATAATTACAGGTCACAAACAATCTTTGAGTCAAATTTTAGCTTTAAAAAATTCTTATCATTTCCCATTACAAGATATAGCCCAATCGGTGAAAAAACGGCACGTAGTTGAAATTTCATTTGTGTAACATGTTGTTACATAAAATTCATTAAGTGTATCAATTATGAACATACTTAGATAGTATCATTTCGGTATTTCAAAGTTCATTGGGGTTCATGGGGTATCATTGGGGTTCATTGGGGTTCATTGGGGTATCATTGGGGTTCATTGGGGTAAAAAGACGCACCCAACCCGAACATTAAAAAATTGGAATATAAAAAATTAATTTTCTCGAAAATATGTCAACCAGACGCTACAAAAGTAAAAGTGTAAACTTGATCTGTAGTTTGACATTCTGAAGCTGTTCAGTAAATTTCATATTTTTCCGCAAACGCATAAAGAAAAAAGTGTGGAAACTGAAGTGGGACAGACAGACGGACGGACGGACAGACGGACTGACGGAGGAAAGAAAAGCTTTAGTCCCCTCCAGTAAAAACTGGTAGGGGACTAATAAGACCTAAAGAGTAAATAGTGCACGCAAAGGGAGATTGCTGATCAAAACCTTGAATCCTGCGTGCAGCAAATTTTTGTAAAATTTCAAGGTTTTCCAAAGATTTTTTTTTATTTATCTGTCCATAGTTCAGAGCCATAAATGACACAGTTTGCAGCTCAGGATTGGGTTCAAGCCATGCTTGTGCACTCCTATGTTTTTAAAAGAGTTCATTATTTTTCGTTCTTTGCAGCATGAACGCAAAATGGCACTTTCACATGAGAGTAATTGTCACCCCGGCGTATGTATTCGTCTGTGATATCGATCGGCGAATTTTTGTTACATAAGAGGAAAATGTATTAAGTTGCGTTTGCATTGTAGTTTTAGTATTTTAGATTAGTGATGTGCCGTCGGCGAGAATAACACAAAGAACGTTTAGGTCGCAAATATGAGGACCAATGTTGACACGATCTAGCTCAGGACATTAAGAGAAAGAACCAAGAGGAAAAGCCCTGCATTGTCCAACTCCTTGTCTCATGGTATAATTGCATGACATCTCCCCCTTGTAGAAAATACAGGAATTCATATTCTGAAACGAGTCAACGAACAAGCGCCATCCTTTTCCATTTATTACAATACGAAACAGTTTGTAGAAGAAGCCGGCGTGCCACACACTGTTAAAAGCTTTTCCGTTGTCTAGAAAAGCTACATTAACATCCGAGACTCTTTCAAGATAATGATTAACAGTTTCAGATAAGACAAACGCTGCCTTTATACTGCCACAACTTGGTCTAAACCCTTGCTGTAGAGGGCGGAAATGCCATTTCACGGCTGTAGTTCTGCAATCTAATATAAACGTATATTTTCAAAGAGTTTCTGCAGAACAGCCATAAGAGTTATGTTGCGATAACTTGTCTTTATTGCCTCCTTTGAAGAGTGTTATGGTTACTCCTCTTTCGAATGGTTGTGGATAACATTCAGCATCCATAGTTGCATTTAACAATTTTTTGCTAGATGGATAAGTAAGATATCTTGAGTTATCTTGATGGGTTCTCTTACAATTCTGTCGAAGCTTGGAGCTTTTCCATTCTTCATTTTTTTGTAGAGCAGTTACAACTTCATTTTCGTTA
Organism: Magallana angulata; assembly: GCF_025612915.1. Lineage (NCBI taxonomy): Eukaryota > Metazoa > Mollusca > Bivalvia > Ostreida > Ostreidae > Magallana > Magallana angulata. Next base: position 28,926 of record NW_026441861.1, read on the forward strand.
ATGTGTGTTTTACTGATTTCATCACAGTTTCCCATAGAGAGAGTGTGCATTTTAGAGACTTCAAATTCTACGTTAAATGAGGGGTCTTGCTTTATTTGGGCTAGCCCTTTGTAATGCTCGTACCGGGATATCAGGATCACGAACAATTATACCATCAACACAAAGTTCGTTTGGTGTCAACGACTTTTTATTGCGCCTTTTAAAGAGCGATTAAGTAGTCCTAAGTCCAGTTCAGCTGTTTCTTTGACACGATTGAATTCTTCTTGTTCGTATTGTCTTTGTGCTCGTTTCAGAGCACTTGAGAACTCGCGTTTGGCCAGCTTATAACTCCGTATAACGCATATTGCATGCCTCTAGGTTTACCATCGAATATCCAAGTATTTTTTCTCTGCCTATTAACAGCATGCAGTTCTTTTACGTTTCCTTGGTACATGTAGTGCAAGTTCTGCTGCGTGCACCATGATTAAGATAGTTTAGAAATATACTCCTCGATATCCGCAACAGTAGGACAATCAAGAACATTGTTATCCGTAAAGTCACGAACCAGCTGCCTATAGGTACAAGTGTCATCATCAGACACTTTACGCCAGTTGACACCCATTTCTTTTTCGCTTAATTCCGATTTGATGTTAAGAACCTCCTCTTATGCTTCAAAAAATTTTAAAGTGATCGGAGCAGTTGACGTAATGATCTTTGAGTATGCCTTTTCCTTAGCGAGATCACTTTTATCCTCTGAAATAACCACATTGTCTATCAGTGATATCTGTTCTCCGCTATGAGCTTCGTAGGAGTAGTCTGGACCTATAGCACCATCTGACAAAACACTGACATAAGCATGCGTTCATCTAAAATCTGCTCTAAAGCTCTCCCACGTTCGTTCAATTTGACCGGGTTTTTGTCTCCATCTCCATGCAATAAGTGAGCATTGAAATTACCAAGTATCACCACAGAACCGTTTGCACTATATGTGTCGTAAAGTTTTTTAGCATGCTCCAAAGTATGTCTGAATTTATTAACTGTTTGGTTGGTTGACGTTTCTGATTTAGCAACAACAAGAATCACACGATCGGTACGTTTGCGTACAAGTAGTTCCTTTCTCCACTTGATTGCCACACCTCTAAATCTTGTTGACCGGTTTCTGTTTTCCGGCTCAATGGGTATGCGTGTGTAACAAATGCCATATGCTTTAAAATCGGAGTTGATTGAGTCTAAAAACTGATTTGTTTCGGTAGAAGCCATTCTTCAACAGCAATAAAAACAATTGTGTCATTTAAAAGTTCTGACAGATACGGTGTTCCATAGACGTTCAATGACTTAATTCGCAACATGATTTGAACAAGGAAAAACGTGTAAAATTTGTGATAAAAGTTTATCCATCGTTGGAATGATAATTCTTTTCATGTGTAGCTTGCGATTGCCACGGTCTAACTAAGTACTGGATGGCTAAAATTCCTGGTCAAATGCTCTCTCACAATCCTCGGCTCGTACATTCACCCGAAGTGTGTATGGACGATTCTTTTGTTTCCAAAGTTTAAGAACTGTTATTTGCAAAATGAACACGTGGCAGCCCCTTGTGTACTGTTTAATTGCACTAATTATGGATTGAATGTATCCACCTACTTTAACTCTTGACATTAGGATGCGTTTTACTCGGGGTCCTGACTTGACACGACAGAAGACGTATTTTATTTCGCTATTGTCTTTAATGTTTTCACTCGCTTTAGCACATTCGTTTTCGTTCATTGTTCATTCGAGATGCATGATCATTACCTGCCGTTGAGCGTTGATCATAACGTATGCTTCGAATTTTATCTGCCATATGATTTTCACAATCTGATTTTGATCAGTTTTATCTTAAAATGATTCGACTCTTTCTGTTTGGTTTTTACTCTTTTGACTCTTTTACTTCCACTGGGGATTAATAGAGGGTGATTTGACGGCGTCTGCATATGAACAAGGCGGAAAAGTTGGTCAAAAGGAATTGCCGATAGCGGAATCACACAGTATATTATTTTGTTGCTCGTTAAGAAAAATTATATCTTTATCTTTCTGTTGCACTAACGTAGGGAGAGCAATTACCTCCCTATTTAATATTTTATTTTAAGACATATACCTATCGAGCATTTCATTCAGTTTGTCAAGAATTTTAGATATGGTATGAGATTTCAATACAGTGCCATGAGATTTGTATGCTATGCTATAAGAAATTGAAATGAAGGACTTAATTATACGGTATGCTATGCTATTGTATGCTATGGCATACTATGAGATTTGAATAAAAACGCATCCATATACAGAAAAGTTCCACACATTTGGAAGTTAAATGATGAAAAGCCTAAGTTAACCACTAATCTAAATTGTTAGCATTTATTTTTCCGAACAAAACCAATAAAAACGCAGTTTAAATCAGGTTGTATGCTATGCTATACTATGTTATGGTATGATATGATGAACGAGATTTTGTGAGATTGTATGCTATGCTATCAGATTTCAATGCTATGCTATAGTGTATGTTGTAAAAGATATGCTTGAACTGACTTTATGATATCTCTTATTGTTTTATTGTTTTATGTTCTGTTTTGTTTAGGAAAGATATTGGCAGTTTTACTACCAGTAACCACTAAAGAACACAAAAAGTATAAATAAACATGGTATACAGACAAGAAAAAAGATTACCAAAGCCACAGAAATGAATAATCAAATGCTCTCTGAAAAACAACTTAATTTTGCTCGTATAGCAATTGTCTGTTTGGATATTTTAAAACTTCCACTCCAAGACACACTGAATATTTTCATCAAACCAAAAGACTTGGACACACATATAAATAATTGTACTTCTTTATGTACGGGAAACACAAGACTTAATCCGGATCAAAAGAGAAAATGTCGTAATGGCCCAAATGGTAAACCTGATTACAAACAATTTGATGTAACGTTGTGTTACAAGCTGATAAGAAATGTATGTTCGTTACCAGAACCACAAAATAAATGGGGACATAAACCAAATCCAACGCACCAGGACATCAGTGATGACATCGAACGTATCAGAGAATTCAGAAACAGACACTTTGCGCACGCCGAATGTGCAGAAATATCTGACAATGAATTCAAAGATCTTTGGAAAGAAGCAGAGTCTATAATAAAAAGATGTCAAATATATACTACAACAAAAAATGGATGTCGACAAGACTACGAAAAGATGCTAAAAGAAATAAATAGAACTAAACTAACCATTGAAGAGTACACTTCCGTAAAAGAACGGTCCAATGGTAAGACATTCATGTTACCTTATGGATATGAAGCAAATAAAAGACTTACAAATATTATATGTATCTTATTAAAAACTATGTTGTAATTCTTTTGATACAGCAATTTATATAATGGGAGAGGAAGAGGTGTGTTACGAAAAAACTGCACACTTTGAAGCAGTAGTGAATCTAGAGGAAGATGTTTTATTGCAAGTCAGCTGGGAAAGAAGAACTAGTTATGGATGTAAAGAGATTGACATTGATAGCACGAAGTACAAGGGGAGTAACAATAGAGAACTTTTTGTTCACGACTTGTGTAAGAAAGATGAGGCAAGATACCGGGCAGTTCTTTCAAGAAGTCAAAACAATAAAATATACAGCAATGAAGTGTATCTACGTGTATTAGGAGGTATGTGGTTTTTAAAAAAAAGATAAAATAATGTTTCTTTTACTTTTCTAGCTTATCTGAACTGAAAGCTGAAGTAAGCTTTTCTGATCACATTTTAAACGACTTCCGTCCATCCGTTCGTCCGTCTGTAAACTTTTCACATTTTAAACTTCTTCGTGAATTAATACACATGACTCAAACCTAGCAGAATATTGAGCTCTGTATCTTGCTTATGATTTTACGTTTGATGCTGAAATTTCGGTTGATTATGAGAAATGTCTAACCTTAAAGCTAAACAGCGCTAGTAAATAAGCACCGTCACACAGATACCTGTTGTATAAACCTTTCGATTCCATTACACCCGATTGCACACCTGAAACTCGTGGCCGACTTGTAGTATTCCTTTCATGGTCTTTCGATTTTATGCATCTATTTCTTATTCTATGTGCATATTCTCGTTGTAAATAATGCATTGACCAACTAATTTGATGTCAGTATTCTCCTGGCTTGAAAATAGTGCGTAAAATTTTATAATTTCATCGCGACCGAGTAACACGGCAAGTCAAGATGTACGCCCACACAGGTGAGATCTCTACAGCTAAGTTTTTAGAACTGTTTAGACGTATGTGCCTTATATAGGGGTTGTAGCGACCTTAGTGATGAAAGAGAAATATGGCGAACAGTGCCTATTTACGAGCGGTGTTCAGATTTTAATACTTGTACAAAAATATAAAAAGAATAATATGCTATGACTACATGTACTTTCTCAAGCTTAAAAGCTTCTTCCTATACAATGAATCGTATGTAATCTACACCAATATTGATAGTTTTTCAAGTGATAAAAAACTATGTCTTTTTAACATTTTCCATGGTTGCAATGAAAAATCATCTTTGTTTGTAGCCATTTGTTGTTTTTGAATAAAGATGAAAAAATGGATGGGCCTTAGAACAGTTATAGGAAAAGGGATATGAGCATAAAAATACATTGGAAACATATAGCTGGACCGACAAATTGAACCGGGACCCTCTACAACTCTAATCTCTCCTTAAATGATCTTTGTCCTCGGAGATTACCGTAGATCTTTCTCCTGACAAGCTTTCAACTGTTTTTCCTTGAAACAGTTTCGGCACCAATGGAATAGGAAAGGGGGACTGAGAATATGAATACTTTGAAAAAATATGGCTTTACCGGGAATCAAACCCGGGCCCACTGCAACTCTAATCATGAACTCTAACACTAGGACATCCACTTGAGGCAGAAATCCACAATCCATATAGCCCCAGATACTACAGTACATGTACATTAGAGTGATATGCCTTTTAATACATTGATTAAAATAGCTCTTTAACATATCACGTGACAACATTTTAGTGGAGTGTATCAATCTATCAAGCTCGTTTTTACATTTAGGATTTTTTTTAAAAAAAATCAGCCATAACTACTAGAAAGAAGTTAAGGTAAAAAATGTACCTACAGTCATTTCACGCATATCTTTTACAATTGTATGCTATGCTATGGTATGCGATCTTAATGACATGCTATGAGATGTCAATGCAATGTTATGATATTTGTATGCTATGCTATCAGAAATCGAAATGAAGGTCTAAATAATATGGTATTCTATGTTATCCTATGGTATGCTATGTGATTCGAACAAGAACGCCTCCCTTCATACACAAAAGAGTTCCAAATAATTTTTCTTTTATATAAAAGCATTCAAAACCGAGTTAAAATTATGTATGCTATGCTATGGTATTCTATGGTATGATATGACGAATAAGAATCTATGAGATTCTAATGAACAAGACTAAAGGCAGCTCCCTGCACACCATGTGACCTTTACTGTGACGTCACATACTCTCAAAGTGAAAGTAACGCGATGTCTGTCAACAAATAGTAGTATATCACATACTAGATGTAATGCATGTTCCTACACACGGACGTGTAAGAGTAATATTTTTTTTCAAAATGTTTAACTGCATTGTAACAAAGTGAAGAAAGTGTTTATGTATTGTTATTTACATGTACCAAATACGTAAGAGAAGATGTACCCCCCCCCCCCCAACACACACACCGATCTCTCAACATGCACCCCATCCTCTCAAACTAAGCATATGCTGGGTTGATCTCCCACTCCCCCACCCCCCGTAATCACATAACTGTTGCATGCATTAAGGTGATATTGTAATGTTATGTACAGTGCATTGATTTATTGGGAAGTAATTAAGATAATTGATTTAATTATTTCTTAACATACAAGATTGCATTGATTGACAGAATACTTGCTAGCATAGGGGTATGTTGGTGATAAAAGTATCCAATTTTATATTAACCAGTCCAAAATGTGTATGTGTGTGCATTATGCTTGTAAATGTACCCTTTTGCATATAAGATGAAATGCATCATCATAATATAATATGGGGAAGGATATAGTACATGTAGAGATTAACATTAACTTTCTTTAAAGTAAATGTAGAGTAATAACTAATTAAAAGACAATGCATGGTCATATACATAAAATGTTTGGGAAAATTTATATATTAATAAATGTAGTATTTAGGTATAGTTTAAAACAATTATTTTACAATGGTACAATATTTTATCTGTCAAGTATATACATGTAGGTCTCAAGTCCCAAATGCTTAGATTTTAAAATACATGTACCTGTATATATTTTAAACAAGAGGCCCAAAGCCTTATTATATGTTATACTAGGCATAAATGTAACCCTGTTGAGGATTAATCAAATGGCATTTGATGAAGAATTGATAGTTGTGATACAATTAGTCTGCATGTATCTAGAGGTGGGTCAAGAAAATTCAAACTTGTTAAAATAGGAAAGGCATTCCTCCTACCCCCGAAAAAAAAATATCTACAAGAATTGTGACCAAAGGATAATGAGTTTTATAAATTGTGTTATAGGCCTCCATGCTCATCCTAACCTGTACTTGAAAGTGCACTATTAGATGTTAATGTTCAATATATGACAAGGCTCCCCCCTCAAACAACACCAGTACCCATGACTCAGTGGTCATGAATTTCAAAATTCCAGATGAATTCTATCTTTTCATCACAGGAATGTACTTGTATGTCTGCTAGTTTTTATACATGTACGGTACTCGGTAATGGAAGAAGGATTTTTAAAGAGTTAAACTATATGACCAAAATGGTACACCCTAAATAAGAGCCTCTAGCCCTAGGAACATAATTACAATTTTGGCAGAGATCTCCCTGCTCATCCAATCCATGTACAAAGTTTTAAAGAGAATTAAAGAGGAAGATTTTTAAAGAATAAATAAATACTCAATTACCTTATATTTTAAGAAGAGATCCACTTTAAATTGAGCCAATCTTGCTTCATGATATGGTACAAATCATACTATAATACATAATGTATCATGCTATATTTGGTGGAATAGTTTTTGAAAAAGTTGGCGTGGATTTAAAATAGTGTATTCCTGTCAGAACATGACTATTCCTATACATATGTGCATGGCATTGTACTTGATTTAGTGGAAGTGCATTCAGCCAAAACACTGAATAGAATATACAGCCAAATGTATTATGGTTACAGTACTGTATAATATCATACAATACTATAATATCGCATCATATGATACATATAGATTATTTCATGGCACCTTTTATATCGCATCCTATATTAGCCCTCGGTCGCTGTATATCATGATTTTTATATCATATACTTATAGAAAATATCAAGAAAACAATAAATAACAACATGTGATGAATAATTATTGTTTACAAATTGCTCCGTGTCTTTATATTCCATCTCTGATAAACTTCCCTGGAATTTTTCGCCAGCTGTTAATTTGTATATACCAAGTTGACATCGACATGCTATTTGACGTCATACTTGAAAATCGGAGTTGAACGACGCATACCGAACTCTACGTCATAATAGCCGATAATTAATGGAAAGGGGTGTAATATAACATCCGAAGATTGCTGGAGAGGGGTGTGATATAAGATTAATATCACACCCCTAGGGTTTATATCACATGGGTAGGTGAAATTTCTGTTTATATTGCACAGGGCGAAAAAAAGAGTATATTTTCTATAAGTATACGATATACAGTTGTATCAAATTATGAAATATTGTATCATATTATTTGATACAATATTCTCTCATATCATATGATACAATATCATATTGTATAATTTGTTTATCATATCTTGATTGCTATTGTGATATTTACATGATTTGAATGAAGATAGTCATATTAATTATATCATAATGTATAAGATATTATGACATTAGCTTTACTTGTATTATATCATGATATTGATTATCAACTATAATTTGCATATAATGTTATCATATTGGTCATGTTGATAATACCTTGTCTATCACTCAGTGAGTTTTGTAATCTTTGATTGCCTATGTTTAAAATATCAAAACACATATCTGTCATCAATTAATATTTAATTTACAAATTTGAACATGCATTAGAGTACAAAAAACGTAAAAGACTTTCAACTGAAATAGCCATATGTATGCCGAGTTGGCCATGAGGGATGAGGATAATTAGCGATGACTTGAGGTATATACTTAATGGCGTAGGAAGATAATACATATTATGTTTAACACTGTGAAAGGGTAACTGTGAATTCCAGTCTCACATATGGAAGGGTGGTAGAAATCAACCATAGATGAACATGACTTGTAGAGGATGGTTTAGCGACTTTAGCCAGTGCACAACTCCATTGCTGCCTAATTCCTATGTCCACTTCTATTCTAAACATGATGTTAGTAATAGCTTAATGGATTTTTTGCTAGGTAATGCAGCACATCTCCCAAAATGGGGGAACCTACTGGAGATTATGTTTCAGTGTTCTATTCCTTGTCAGAACTGTTAATTCTATCTTTTTCATTTTCATCTTCTCTGGAGAAGGTCCTAAAAATTCACAACAAAAACTTGAAATTGAATATCATTCACATGAACTTAAAATGCATGCAAGCCCATTTTTTTCCTCTTTTTTAACATACACTAACAACACTAATAATGTTTATCACATTTTCAGCTCAATATGTGTTGGATAACACTCATGTAACAAATTTTTATATTACACCCAACATGACGTCATAATTAAACATACTGTAGGTTTAAGTCGGATGATTGACAAAGAATGAAGAAGTATCAAAATATAACAGTTGAAAAGTGTCGAGTAAATCTGAGCTATAAATCTAAAGCATTTAATGCTGTTTTATATATTTTTTTTTAATAAATTCATAAGATTTAGTTTGAAAAATAAAAGTTTTGATGTTTGTTAAGCTTGGAACTTTTTCTCCCTGCATAAAATAGTTGGCGTTTTCTAAAAGATTTGAGTTTAACAAAAGATGTGGTATGACGTGATAAAAGAATCTCTCATGATTAATTGCAATGGTATATAATTTTTATACAATTCATTGTGTGTATTCTATCCACTCGCCAAGGCTTGGGGATAATAAACACACAACTTGTTGGATAAAAATCATACAACATCACTAATTATAAGAGATCCTATATATATATATATATATATATATATATATATTATATATATATATATATATATATATATATATATATGATAAAATCACAAAGACGAAAAACTTGATGTCATAAAATTAAACCACACAGATTATAACCTTAATATTCAATACTTACTTACACACAAAATAGAGTTACAGGAGAGGGTGGTCTAAGTTTCTAAACTTTTGCCCAATCCCAGTTGTGATTTTGTACAATAAAAATATGTTAAATTCAAATCAGAGCTAGAGTAAAAGCTTACCTGAGCCAGATAAGGAGGAGTATTGTTAGCTTCCTTTGAGATTTCCAAAGGATGTACTCCATGCTCCACTCTTACAAAACTAAATTTCATTCACATCAGAGATCTTCTGCAGTATATCTACAAACAACCTGCAAAAGTTAGCCATCTTTGAGTTGATATGTTAATTGTAATATTAAAATCTTGCATCTGGCAACACGAAAGAGCAGAAGATTAACACATTACATGGACCGGAAATTCTGGGGGGTTTCTTGGTGGACTAGATGGTCATGGTCATTTTTGGCCTGTATTGATCTCTTTAAGTTCTGTATAAATAGGAAAATACTTAAATTTAGAAGCCAAACAATAAATAGTTCAGTTAATCATACCTTAAAATTTAAGGTACTGGTAGATCTGATGGAAATATTTTGACCACCCAGCCTCCTTAAGGTTGCTCACTACACCTTAAAATAGTTTCTCAAATCAGCAGAAAATTACTGTATATTTTATGATGGATAAGCGGCATGTAAGTAAAATAGGTGAAAAAATGTGCAATTATTGATAAAAATAATATTTCAAACTTTAATTCAATAAACATGAACAAAAGCCTCAGTTTAACAACACATTCCAATCGCCATCTTATGAAGTGTTGTTTTAACAAGTATAAGTCAAGGTGTAGTGGATTATCGGTACCTTAATTGTAATAAATTTTCATTATAATAATTGATCAAAATTTTTATCAAAATTATTTGCTATGGAGCAGATACTAAAATTGAAGTTAATGTAATAAAAAATGCTTCACTTCATTGATTCACAATGTTGTTGACATTGCATGTAAATCTCTGAGTTTTCAAACACTCTTCATTATTAATATCATGATTATGAAAAGACAAATTTGAAAAATATTAATTTCAATCTTTACTCTCTCTAATATATCTCTTTGAACAACTATGGCCTAGTTAAAAGATATTTACCCATCAATGAAGAGTTGATGAAATCTGGAAAGTTTATTACAGACACTAGGACACATTTTTCTCATTCATCATCAGATAAGTGGGTTATCAAAGCAATGGATGAAAGAACAGGGTCTGGCTCATGTGGGTATTTCAGTTTCTTCATACTGCGCTGTAAAAAGCAAATGTATGAACTTTAGTATACATGTACTCTGTATATATAATTATACTGATTAGACACACATATACATGTAAATACATTTTATGTCAATCTAAAACTGACTACATTCAACAAATACTAAAAAGAAAAAGACATTACATGTAATTGCCTAGATTGTGGTTACAATACCGTACTGACTATAAACTATTTACACTGACAAGATACATATTACATTGTCCAGAAACGGTTAAAATTGTCCAGTTAGTGAATACATTATCTAGATACAATGTAGTGATTACATTAACCAGATATGGATTACACTGACAAGACATACTGATTACAGTAAACAAATTATGATAACAGTGACCTGAGAAACTGATTTCATTGACCAGGCGCATTAGTCTCTGTATAACATAGGAGCCAGACCTGGGGTCAATCGCATTGAATTACGATTACATTGGAATTCTTTCCATTACAATTATCATTACCATTACTTTCATTTACAAAAGTAATAAATTACAATTACTTTTCTAAACAGTAATGAATTACATTACACATTACAAAAAAGATACAAAGACAATTTTTCATAACATTTCATGGCATTTTTATGGAAGTAATGTATTATATTACAAATACTTGTAACTGAGAAATGGGTGCATTACACATTACTTTCAAAAAAGGTAATGATTACAATGCATTACCATTGCACATCATCCCAGTTCTGATAGGAGCAATGAGAAAAAACTAAAGAATTCATAGTAATTCCTAATGTATTAAGTAGTACATGTATTATCAAACAGCACAAGTTCTTTTTTAACACTTGAAAAAATTTGATACATGTTTCAATTAGGTTTCCTCTGAATTACAGTACATCAATTTCTTTAAGTGTCATATAGTGTGACTGTGTGCTGCACATTACAAATTTCAACATTTATAATATGCATGGATATAATTCAATATCTTGAACCTACTGCAGGATGTATCATGTAATAACTTGAAACTTACAGAGCATGTGGGTGATCATACTCGGAGAGTAGTTGTAGCTATGTCACTGTCTGGATCAAGTGAGAGCTTCTTTTTGACTGAAACAAATGAGACACAAATGGAGATCATGTAAAACCTAAGAATTTGAATCAAGATACATGTTCATAATGTTAAGAGAATGTTAATGACTAATTGTAATAATAGGAATCTCTTTAAAACACAAAATTAAAATAACATATACTGAAGCTCTAGAGAAGTCTCCATGTGGATTATTGAGTACCTAATTGTTTTATTCTGCCTAGTAAGGTAAATAGACAGGTAACTTTATCACTAAACAGATAAAAACACAGGGTTCCTAAAAAAACAAATAGAAATCTTTCAATTAGCATTGAACAGGAATCATGTCTTCCAACTCATCTATTTTGCGTGTCTGAGAACACCAAGTATTTAGCAAGAACAAATTAAATTGCTATCCCACTCTTAATTAAGTCAGCAGTCCCACCGTACATGATATCTTGATATTGTGTAGGTCACATTTGGGGAGTGCAGAAGGATTTACATTCAGATTATATCCACTGGTTGACCAGGGTGCTTATAAAGAATCACCCCAGCTGGCTGACTGGTTAGGAGGATTCTGAAACAAGAAAAGCATGCTTTAATTAATGTAGGATAGCAGCTGTAAAAGCTAGGGCACACGGCCCAATATTGTACAGCATGTAATAAATACTTGTCTCAGCACTGAAGAGAATCAAAGCTTATAAAAAATTGAAAAATATCAATCTTACAGAAGAATATACTGTACTTGTAATGTACTTCTAACACTTTACATTGAAGATTGATTTTATCACAGATTTTTTATTTCAATAGGCAAGTAAAAACTCTATTTTCACTAATTAAGCTCACTTTATTTAGAAATAAGCATAATGAATGACAATAAAGACAATATTAAGACATCAGTGAAATAGTTCATAGGTACATGGTACAGCCCACACATATGGATAACATATTATAGGTCCTGAAACTTTTCGAAAGAGCTAGGTCATAAGGCTCTATTAGGTAACTGTCAATAGGCCCCTGTTACGACATAAGGCTCCATGTATTATTATTTGCTACATTATGCTAGACCACTGATGGGGGCAAACATTTAATAGGCTCAAAGATTAATTCACTATTCAGGGTCCATGATTAGCACAATAATTTGACACAATCTGAGTAACAACAAAAAGAAAGTGCATTCTTTTTATATACCCCCTTTTTTATTGCTGACAGATTGAGTCAAAACCAAATGATGGTTAGGACCTGTATATCTGCTCAACTGAAATAATTGTCTATATTTATACAATACATGTACCTTCTATGAACACAAATATCATAAAATATATTAAGATAACACTATTTCTTTAAACACAAGAAAAATTTGTGCATATATAAGTCATAAAAGACAACAAAATATTTTTTTAATCATACATACCTCGCTGAATCCTTACTGAGCGTCGAATACCTCGCTGAATCCTTACTGAGCGTCTAGCTTGTTATGATGAGATAAAGTGAAAGCGGAAGTTCAATTGCGCATGCGCAACTGGGTAGCAGGGAGCTGCCGAAAGCTGCATTTGATTCTAATGCTATGATATGAGATTCCAATGCTATCCGACGCGATTTCAATGCTAAGCTACAGTACCCGCAACGTTATTTTTTACAAGATAAACGATAGGATAGGATTCACGCACGATAGGATAGCATTAACGCACGATAGAATAGTATACACGCACGATAGAATAGGGTTAACGCACGATAGAACAGTATACACGCACGATAGGATAGGATTGATACACGATAGGAAAGGATAAACGATGTTAATGATAAACGTATAATCGCTTCAAACGATCTTCACGAATAAACTGATAAAGGCAGAATTTGAGCAAAAACACGTACAAGCAAAGATTTACGTTGAATTTCTTTTCAGTAACAATTGTCGAGTTGTTAAACATCGCTGCATTATTTATAGAATGTATAAAAGTGACCAGTAAAATTTTTTCACTAAAATTATGAGCTTAAATAATCAATAAATTTTCTGTATTGTTAACAATGTTTCCAATACCAAACACCCTAGCCGATCGCCGCGAATATTTCAGCCCAAGATCAAATTAAACGGAAAAATAGGCGGTTCAATTATAAAAATCCAACTCTTGTTTAGGTAAATATAAAATCTATCATAAGTACATTTCTCTCTGTGTAAGAAAATGATGCATTAAAAACGAATCATATTACATACAAGTTAAATAAATATTTACGCAGATTCACATTCTGCGTACGATTTGTTAACATTGTTTCCATTACCACACACTCTAGCCGATTGCCGAGAACATTTCAATTTATAACTCTGATTTTAATTAAATATAAATTATATCATAAATACTTTTGTTTCTGTAAAACGTGTTGAATAAAACACAAATTATATTGCATTAAAGTTAATGTGGGCAGGTCTATTCGCCGGAATGGCGACAGAATAGACGTAGTGACATGTATAAAAAGGTCGATAACTTGGGTTAGGTATAAGCTATCACCATTCGGTTTTCAGTTTTTTGATCTGTGGATATAGGGCTATCGATATATGTAAAAACATTTTTGATACATAAAACCTTGACCGGAATGAGCTATGGTCGCAAAAATCAGCTGCCGGAATGACGAAGTCGACTTTATAAAACATCTAATATCTCAAAAAGTTTTTGATATTTTTTCATTCGGAAACGATTTTTTTAATCACAACGACCAGGCCTATAAAATGTGAAAAAATTAAAATGTGAAAAAATTAAATCGATATCTTTAGATTTAGTATGCAAAACCTTGACCGGAATGGAATTTTTTCGTTAAAAAAGAATGTTGTAATCGTACAGTCATCTCTAAACAATCACCGGTATCGTAAAAACCATTGATTTTTTTTCCATTCGGTCACGATTTTTTTCATCCTAAGGTTTACACCTTTCAGATAATATATAGTTTTATATAATAAACTAGATTTAAATGCTCAAAACCTTGACCGGAATGAAAATTTTACACTCAAAATTTACAAATTTTAATAGTGCGCTCAGGTATCGCTCAGGTAAAGAAGCCGTACTACAGGAAGGTGTGAACAACACCTGTAATAAAAACATATATGTACTCCATGAACTCGTATACGTAGATAATCTTACATCTGCTTATTTAAAAATCATTTTAAAAAGAAACGCACGATAGGGTAGCATTAACGCACGATAGAACAGTATACACGCACGATAGGACAGGATTAACGCACGTTAGAACAGTATACACGCACGATAGGATAGGATTGATACACGATTCGAGAGGATAGGATTGTAAAAAATATCGTTGCGGGTACTGTATGCTATGGTGAATATTGTAAAAGATATGCGTGAACTGACTGCATATGCTGTCATATATTTTGATCGCTTAATAAAGATCGGGGGACTAAATAAAGGGAATTGGAAGTTAACAATGAACCCCTACTGACAATTCTGTTATATAATTATATTACAGGTTATCCTTACTTTCGGTAAAAATTGTATTCAAAAAGGTACATTGGTCAAAGTATATGGCCATATGGCACAATATCCTTGGAACACCCATATTAAGCAATTTTGCTCAGGTGACCGATGTGGCCCATGGACTTCTTGTTAGTTATATATTTCAATGCTTCAAACTTATCTTTTACCTTTTTTATTTACATTTTTTTTTAAATAAGTAACAAAGCAAATAGAAAATCGTTTGCAATGGCCAGAGGTAGCTGCAGAAGAATGACAAAAACACACAAAATTTAAGACACAACTGTAATAATTAACATGTTTTGTAAAAATGAGCAGACAGAATTCAAAAAATGGCATAAATGATTTACGCAAATTATCATTATAATTAGCAAATAAATGTAGTAAATTATAAATGAAGCATTTTATCATATGATTGATTAATTCCTAGCTTTCTGCATTGCTCAAATCTTACTATCTAGAGAATCAAAATGTTATATTCATTTGTAATATTGTCGCCAGATAACTTTGCGGCTCCAAATAATAGCTTGCAGTATGTTTACAAGTCCTTTGTTTAGATGTTAATTGACAAATATATTTCCACTGTTCCTTAGACTTAAAAAAATTACAAATAGGGATCTGAAATATAAATGAAAGGATAAATACACAAATAATATTATTTTACTCAAACTTGCATTTTATTGCACATTACTTTATTCAGTATATTTTCCTGTATTTACACTTATATTTGCACATTTTGCTGTACGTAACTTTACTACTTCACTATATATACTTTACTTTACACAATTACTAGACTCTTACACGTACTTCACTTTCATATACTTGTATACTACATAAATACATTTATTTTACGGCAACTACTACGCGCCTTAGTCTTAAATACGTACATATGTTTACATTACAATAATACATATACTTTTACTTTATACTAATAGTTTTCATATTAGCAAATACTCATTATCACTTTTTACTTTCAAATACTTCTAAAATATAAAACAAGGTTATCTGGCCATTTTTGGAATAATACGGCATTAAATCCGTCTCAATAAAATAAAAACTTACCCAGAAAAGTTTGACTCCATTAGTAAAACTCATATCTTTCATGAAGAAATACTTTATATGAAATGAGGGAGCTGTTTAGAAAAGTCCAGGGTAAACTTTAAACTACAGAAAGCAACTCTGATAATAAAACAGTAACATTTTAAACGTAAAACAAAATATACGAAAAGTAATTATGGACGTAAATTGTGACAAATATGTTGTATTCGCACGTTATATTATATGGTCGATACAACGACCTTGTCAGCAAATACAATCTTCCTCTGGGTCGCATGCTGACTGACTTTTTTCATACTGATTGTTACATGTAGACCACAATTAATCATATAAATAATTGTTTACGGGCATTTTGGTTTTCTGTTACGACAACGAGCAGACGGCTTGTGTGACCGGTCAGCAGAGTATCCCCACTCCTCCATGACACCTGGTCCTACCTCTATTCTATTTAAAGGTCCGTGTTTGCTCTGCCCCTGTCTTGTAATTTCCATTCAGACTTTTGAATTCGTACAATTGTTATATTGAATTTTGACGTAATTTGTGGGGAAGCTTGGGTTGTGAGGGCAATGGATCTTAATACTTGCTTTCAGCCTCTATTGTCTGGCCTTAAAAGAAAACAAGTTGTATGTCGTTACAATTTTATTAACGAGAAACCACAACTCAACACAACAGAATAAACTAATTAATAAACAACAATAATTCAATGAATTTAACAAAATATCCTGAAAAATAAATAATTAATAACATTTTAGATTCCAAGTTATAACATCTTAGTTGCGTTTACGTATAAATGCTATTTCTAAAGCTAAGGTGATTTGAACTACACATACGTACCTTAAAAGAAAACAAGTTGTATGTCGTTACAATTTTATTAACGAGAAACCGCAACTGAGGTTGTCAGGGCTCGCATGGCCATTTTATACCCCAGAACCGGTTTCCATGACGTTTCCACAACTTGTTAACTTTCTTAGTACCCATGTGACTTGACCGCATGTGGTCATCCTGTAATCACTATTTCATAATCTTAATTAAAAGTTTACCCCTTTGCCAAATTTCCAAATTCTTACTTCATAACACAAATATCAGCATTGGCTTATAATAATAAACTTTATCGAAATTCAACATTTTTATCTTTATTCAAATAGTGATCACGTACATGAAATATTTGATGAATCAATTATTAATCCAAGTGCTTGGTCCCAATACTTAAATGTAATCAAAAATTAGATAGCATGTTGACCATCTTTTTAATGCTGACCATCTAGAATACACAATTTGTGAACAAGGATCAAGAATATTCCACTACTGACGTATAAGTTAGGTAACTTTTGACCTTGCACTAGATATAAGAAATAAGACCTTTAAAATCAATGAATGCTATGAATATACAGTCAAATATGAAAATAATATAAAAGTTCTCTATTACAATGCTCGTTATCACTACATGTCATTCAGCTGCACGTGACCTAGGAGTTCAATATAACATTTGATTTTCTCTATTTTCGACTAAAAATAGATTGTCTAATGATATCTATGGTTTCAAACTAAAACTAAGGGCTAAACATCTCTGCCTTTATTTTTTTAAATGGGCATTTGAAACTTCGAAAAGTGATTAGAGTTTTTAATATTCATGTAAGAACAATTGTTAAATCTAATGTAAACAGAGTGTGATTACAATTTTACCGGTTTTCATTTTTTAATGGGAAGCGATTTGATGCAGCTTATAGATGCATTGTTTAGCTAAGGGATCGTGACTTTTGTATATTAAATAAACATTAGATACAGAGGATGCTTACCTCTCAATGGCAACTTATCCTACCTTTAAAATGTTGGGGTCTGTGATTGCTCTACTACTGTTTCGTATTCTTTCCTCGGACTTTTGATTTTAAACAGTGTTCGTTATCACCACATGCCATCCAAATGTAAAGGTGTGCAAATAATGCAAACCTTTCAAATTTATGTCTAATTAACACTGTTGCATGCAATCCTTATTTGTAGGAAGATGAATCACTTATCTAAAGCAGTCCTATACTCAGCACTAAATGGGCTCAAACTTTGTACACTTGGTTTTAAATGATAGTCATACATCCTAGAAACTAATAAATGAAAAAAAAGATAGGTCCACATGCTTATTTTTTTGTTATTGGATGTAATCCATTGCACCCATGTTTTGACATTCTTGAAAAAATATATATTCTCAATTTCCTCTTGTGAATTATTATTTATTCCATTACAAATGAAGTATAATATGCAAAATGGAACATATACATTTCATTTAATTATATATAATCATTTTTTGGAAAAATGTTAATAAATATTCTTCTAATGTGTCATATATGAGGCAAAATTTGTCAAAATAATTGCAAAATTTTACATTGCTGAGATAAATTCGGGTTATATTTCAAGTTTTATGGACTCAAAGTGAAATTAATTGATTTTATTTCTAAGATTAGCATCTTAGAAAAGAATTTTTTTTTTTAAATATATGTTGATGGATTACTTTTTGTGTTATAGACTAAATAACAAGTATACCCCCAAATTTTGTTTTCCAAAAATCACTTCTTTCAATGTACATGAAATCCGAGTTTTTTTAAAATGTTTACAAGTTTTCACAATTAATTTAAGTTTAAAAATAGATAAAATGAAATAAAACTTTGCAATATCTCAATTAACAATATTTTAATAACTTTTCAGGGTATGTTATGTTAGCGATTGTACAACACATATAATACAATATAAATTACATGTTGTACATATTAAAATACAATGTGCCTTAATAATTCATCATGCAAATCGAACATGGTAAATATCTCAAGAAAATTAAATGAATATTTTCTCATTACCATATGCATTTTATACCAACAGGTCGAAGCAAATGAATGCATGTTTAGTCACGAAAATTTACATGATCTTAATTCAATACCACTTTCAAAGAAATGCCTTCATACAAGCTGCAGAAAAGCTTTTGATTCAACCATAAAATCGAGAAGCAATTATTCACTGTAAAAATTTTACATTCTTGTATCTGATTGACACCTTGACAAAAACATGTTTAAAAAAACATTCTAATAAGCTTCAGTGTACAAAATGCATAAAAGCATTTCAGATGTTTGAAAGATATTGCACAACTTTCTCAATAACTGCTTTTGATTTTGACACCTTGCATCTTCTGGAATAAGCAATTGGGTCACTGAAAACATTTCTTATGCCATTGTTGGGGGTCACGCTTGTGAATAATTTTAAGCTTGGCTAAGGTCAAGGAAAGTCCCACTAGCTTACTCATAGTTGCTGCAGAAATAACCTTCATCTTAACAAGAGGCTCTAACGATGACTTGCAGCTGTAATAAGACGGTCTAACAAGATCTTCACCATTACAGTAAACTTTAAGTTTTTCGTGAAAAAGTCTTTGGAGAACTTCTACGTCTGAAACTGCATTGTATGTTTCTCCAAGAAGTTTCTGGACAAGGTTTTCTTGCCTGTAATTACCCATTTCTGCTTTTGGATAAATCCTTTTGGACAACTTGAGAGTATCAACAAATCCAAAAATAATTTCTTGAAATCTCTCGAGTAAGTTGTGTTTGGAAAGATTATGCATAAGCACAGGGATATCAAAACGTATGATATTATGTCCAATCAAAACTGCTATTGGAAAACTCGAAACAAATGAAATAAACTGTTCAAGTCCTTCGAAAATTGTTAACGAATCAACAGCTTCTCCCTTCAGCTTTAGAACACCTCCATAATATTTAATTCTGTGGCAGCTGAGGCACCAATACTGATGGTTCAGGTTGGTCTTGTATAGACGCTAAACTCTCTATCCCCCCCCCCCCACAAAGACACAAGCGTTTGGAGGATGTCTGATGTTCTTGCTGCAATATAATGTGAAAAGTTCGCTTATCCTTCCAAATAATTTGTAATCAAATATCAAATACGCATACATAACAAAGGTTACTACAAACTAAACTAATCCTGTAGTTTCTACGTCAAAAACTATCAAGAATCTGCTGTCTACGGAGAACTCTTTTGACGGAATGGTGATGTCCTCTGTGTCAGTACATTCATCAAATCCAATATTGGTGCTGTGGGATTCACCTAAAAAAAAAATGGAACAACTTTTATGCAATCATAATATGAAATGCTCTAGCTTTTCAAAAATTGCCATTACATACAGTGTGAAATAAGTACATGTATATGTATTTTATTTACCCTCAAGCACTGAGTGAGTAGCATCTTTTGATAACCTTTGACTCTTCAGTTCTAGACGTCTTCGTTTGGCACTGCGTTGGGCTTGAAGTAACCGCTTCCTTTTTTATGAATTTGCCAGTTTTGTGGTGTATTTTACCGTAAATCTGCCGGGAGACATCTGACACCTATTGTTGAGCTAATTAAAAGACAGAAAAATACTTATTTATTAATTACTTCAGTTACATAGAAATTAACACGTAGTTCTAATTTATTAAGGATAACTATTCAATACATGTTAAAATGTCATGAACATGTATTATTCCTAGCGATATACATGTATGTATTAAACATAAAAATCAAAAATTCATTTAAAATTACATGGAATGTTGGATAAAAAAAAGGCCCTCTGAAATTATTTGATATGTTAGTAATAATTTAATAATAAAATATTATGATTTCAAATATATAAACTGAAAAATAAAGTAAAAATTATTCATTATGAGCAGTTTGAAAATATACATTTTCATGGAACAAAATACATTCATAAATATTATAAGCAGCAATTTTGGGTAGCACTAGGTAAAAAGATATCTATAAACATGTAAGTGTACATGTATAAGTGCGGATACATACATGTATTACAATCTGGCCATCGAATATTTATGAATTCAAAATTAACAACAATAAAACAAACAACTGGTAATTCTAAAAAAAAAGTTATTAACAATCTGTCAATCTAAACTGCATCTGCAATTAACAGTTCTACATCAGTGATATATTTGTAACCCTCATTCTTTTGGAATACAGTGGCAGAAACTCTTGTTTTTAGACTCTCAGATCCGCCATAAAACCTGTCATCATAATTGTGTGGGTCTCAAATACATGTACTTAAAGCATGTAGTATGAAAATTTTTTTACTAGAATACTTGGACTTGTGATTCTTTTTCAGTAAATTTACATTCTTTTCGGTGCTTTGCTTGCTACCATATGGTTGAAATTTTCGTTAGTTTGCGTGGATCCTAAAGTGACCAATTTCTCGACTTTTCCAACATATACTTTAACAAGAGGCCCAGGGGCCACATCGCTCACCTGAGCAACAACTGCCTTAATTCTGATCAAATTAGCATTACAGTAGCAAAATATCTTGACAACCAAGTACAGTAGATCTTGCTAAAAAAAAAATGAAAAGCTGCCAATTTTTATCCACCTCTTTTTTTTGGTAAATACCAAGCCCTTTTGTTGTTGTACCTGTAAGAAGGTTTTCTCTATTCCTACATGTTATAACCCCCCCCCCCCCCCCATTTCGTGGCCCCACTTTTCTCTGGGGAATCATGGTTTCATTAAACTTAAATCTGCATAACCTGTGCTTTCACACTAAGTACTGAGTTTTGGACCGAAAACTTTCCCAAAATATTTTTAAAGATTTTCTCCATATATTTCCATCAAGGCCCCGCCCTACCACTAGGGAGTGTGATTTTGCAAACTTTAATTTACACTACCCGAGGATGCCTCCACACAAGTTTAAGCTTTTCTGGCCAAATAGTCATTAAAAAGGAGATTAATGAAGATTTTCTCTATATATTCTTAAGTAAAAATTCATCCCCCATTGTGGCCTCACCCTACCCCTGGGCTATTATTTAAAAATACTTGAATCTATACGATCTGGGGATGCTTCCACTCAAATTTGGGCTTTCCTGGTCTAATAGTTTTGAGAAGATTTTCTCTGTATATAAAAATTCATCCCCCATTGTGGCCTCACTCTACCCCTGGACTATTATTTAAAAATACTTTAATCTATACGATCTGGGGATGCTTCCACTCAAATTTGGGCTTTCCTGGTCTAATAGTTTTGAAAAGATTTTCTCTATTTATAAAAATTTATCCCCCATTGTGGCCCCGCCCTTGTCCCAGGGACCATGATTTGAACAAACTCGAATCTACATTACCTTAGGATGGTTACACGCCAATTTGAGCTTTCTAGGCCAAATGGTTTTTAAAAGAAATGTTTTTAAAGATTGTCTCTATATATTCCTGTATTAAAACTTATCCCTCAATTGTGGCCCCACCCTACTCCCAGGACCATAATTTGAACACACTTGAATCTACACTATCTGCCGATGCTTCCACTCAAATTTGAGCTTTTCTGGCCAAATAGTTTTTGGGAAGAAGATTTTTAAAGATTTCTCTATATATTCCTATACGTAAAACTTGATCCCCAAATTGTGGCCCCACCCTACACCAGGGGACCATGATTTGAACAAACTTGAATCTACACTACCTGACGATGCTTCCACTTTAATTTGAGCTTTTCTGGCCTAACAGTTTTTGAGAAGAAGATTTTTAGAGATTTTCTCTATATATTCTTATGTAAAACTTGATCCCCCAATTGTTGCCCCTCCCTACCCCCGGGGACCATGATTTGAACAAACTTGAATCTACACAACCTGAGGATGCCTCCACACAAGTTTAAGCTGTTCAGGCCGAAAAGTTTTTGAGAAAAAGATTTGAAAAATACCAACAAATTTTCAATAATTCTCAATTATCTCCCCTTTAAAGGACAGATCGCATGTTTCTAAAGTATGGGACATTTTACTCTTTTTGGCTTCCTTGTGTATCTAATAATTACTTCTTACAGTTTGTTATTGGTATAAAAGCGGTAATTAGCCATAATATCAATTTAAATTATAGTCCCGATCGTTTAAGAACTCGTAAATTAGATAGCGTTTAAATCTAATCCAATTACATAGATGGATAACAGCACCTTCCCGCTCGAGGTCCCATATGACGTTACACATAATGGCGGGTAGATCGAGAGAGAAAATATGCATATCGCGAAATTTGAATTTCATCGCTTTCAAACTCACGAATTAGCCAGATTATTTTATGAAATCGATAATAAACTTCATTTTTAATGAGAATAGAATGATTTTATTTTAAAAATTCCGAAAATTGAAAAACTTGCGATATGTCCTTTAAAGAAAGCGTGAACCTTCATTTGAACAAACTTGAATCCCCTTCACCTAGTAGTGCGTTGTGCCAAATTTGGTTGAAATCTGACTTGCGGTTCTTGAGAAGATGAAAATGTGAAGAGTTTACAACGAAGACAACAACGATGACGACGACAACGACAGACAACGGACAAATTGTGATCAGAAAAGCTCACTTGAGCCTTTGGCTCAGGTGAGCTAAAAAGGTCTTCCAAGGCTACACGTAATGGCTGATCTGTCAAAGGATTACCATATGGCAAATTCCTTGGGTTGTAGCCTGATTTTTCACTCCTGCACCATGCCCCACATTTGTTATGTTCACCTGAAATCAAATTTGATAAATTGTAGTCAAGATCTAAACAAAATGAACTTTAATACATGTACTAAAAATGTATTTATGTTTAATGTTTCAAAACTTAGCACAGATCTATATATATATATATATATATATATATATATATATATATATATATATATATATATATATATATATATATATATTTATATATATATATACCATACAGATAAGGAACAATCTTTTGCTGATCTTCTTCAACTGTGTTGATTTTCCATGATTTTCTTGACATGTAAAATTAATACATAAAGCATCTCTCCACATGACCCCGAACTTTAACATTTTTCAATGCTTTGAAGGTGTTACTCATAACAACTAGCTTGCCTGTAAAACCTTTGCGAGTATGATTACTATCGCACTTTTTGATGCTAGGATCCACAGTGGCTTTGACCCTCGCAATCGTGGTAGAATCATTGTCCATGACCAAAGTGTTGACATTCAATTCATCATTTTTTTAGAAATAAAACCATATTTTACATTATCATATACACTTCTAAAACTGATAGTGTTTTCTTCATCTCAGAAATACCTGCTTTCCTGTATTCATTATGTCTTGAAGCATTTCACAGGCCATAGCTGGTTCCATGGACTTTGCAGAGGCAGTCCAGTTGCATGAGCATGCATGTTTTCTTGGGGGGACTCCCTTCTTAGCATTTGTACAAATCGTACAGCGTTTTCTCATCACGGAAAACCCTAGACACTTTTTCGTGGACTCTCCAATCAAAGTTGCATGTCCTATAATAATATTAACCAAAACTGTCTTATGCAAGAGAAAACCTCTCATGAGTCTGTGGTTCACTGCATTATCAAATATATTAAACATTGGATGTAAAATATCATCCAATACTAGGTAACCAATTATAAAATCATATTTTCATTTGTCACCGGGACAATAACTAAATTAAAATTTGTACTCCACCTGTCAAACTGTTGTAAGCACGGTCGTACCTCTTTTTTGCCACACTCCGTCGAAACTTGCTGTTAAATTTACATCAATTTTAATAAAGTAACAAATACAAATTTTCTGGTTAAATATTAAACATGTGGTTTCTGTGGTAGCATATAAAGGGAAAAATTAAATAACGGCAGTCAGTGATTTTTAAATAGTACTTATATTTTATTCAAACACATCTTTAAAAAGTTAACTCAATAATATACGTACAATCTAACTTTTCCAGCAGGTCTCCTCTGCCATGTCTGCTAGATGTGGTACAATTTCTCTTTCTCTGCACGTTATGCTCTTGGGTGGTATTGTTTGAATATTCATAGCAGACAATAAACTATTCATATGCATCTTTCCAAGACCAGCATCTATCATGCCTACAATTATTATAATAATTTCTTGTGAAAATCAAATACAATTTTCTTTTGTTTACTGATGTATCCCTAAGATTTATTTATTTGTTATCAAAATAAAGTCTCATTCCAAGATTTTAAGTTATCCTCACCTGCTGCCAACTTTGTGTTTACATCCCAAGCAATACCACCAGCAATAGTTTTATGCCGGTGTAATGAAGAATAATGACCCCCGTAGAATAATGACCGGTCATTATTCTACATAGAAAAATGACCCCTTTGCCTGAAGAATAAGTGTCATTTTCATAAAAATGAGCACACTCCACATGAAGAAAAGTGACCCCTGTAGAATAATGACCCCCTTATAGATTAAAGTTTTTCAGTATATTTTTCTATTATTTGTGAAATAGTCTTTACACTGTTGTAATTTTTACTGCTGCAGTTTACAGAAAGTAACAGAAATTATAATTCATATTCAAATAAACTTAAAGTGAAAGAAGGGGTATATCTTAGAAAATAAAAATCCTTCCGTTATAACAAGATATTGAGGTATTGAATTGGGGTATGGTTGTCATCTTAACAAATACATTTACAAATATCTATGGTGTTCTGATAGGGCCACTTCGACCTAAGTTGCAAGGGCGATAGTGCGAAGGCGAAGGAGCGAAAGTGCGAAGATGCGACGACGAAGCGCGAAGATGTGATGCCTAAAGTGCGAAGGCGAAGGAGCGATACTACTATCGCTTCTTCCCAACTTTGCACTCTGGCCTTCGCATCTTCGCACTTTCGCCTTCGCCTTTTTTGATTGCATTCAGCAAGTCTCGGTCGATTACATAGAATATAATACAGGCACCGTACTCGCCAAGGTTTTCCGATCAATCCATGCTATTATTGGTACGCATGCGCTAGGCCATTGCGCTTACTATGAATGTTACTATAATAATACTATAAATATTTTAACGTGTACATGTAACATATATGTTTACCAGTGCTGGCTATGCCTAATCATTATCTACTCCACACAAAATTTAATGTCTGCCATAATGTGTACATATGCACTTCTAGACTCCTGTCACTAACCAGCCGTCTGTTAACCATGGACCAAATACAGTAACATTCTAATTTCATTATGCGACACTCCTTGCTCATGCATGGATCTAGAGGGGGAGAGGGGGTCCACCCCCGGGAAAATTCAATATTAATAATTTTACGCAGTAAAACGGGAGAGGGAGTCCGGACCCTATCCCCCTGGATAATTTAATTTTATTAATTTTATAAAAAAAAATTTACAAAATATGCCTCGGAACCCTTTAAAGGATGAATAGCTCCGCAATTATAAAACATAGGTAATCACAGATTACAAAGCTCACCGAGACGAGGCATTACCTTTATGAGGCATCACCTTTATGAGACCACCTTTACCATATGATATGAAAACCATACTTTACGGTCTTGGATATTCATGGATTCTGTTTTGACACAATATCGTTTATCATCTGTTAAAAAATTGTATGATAATCATATGTTCATATGTTAATCAATACAATAATATAAAATTAAAATTGCATCCTATCGTACTTACAATATATATCATATAAAACCATAAAATACCGTAAAAAATTGTGAGATATGATATTGTAACGTATGATATGACATTGTATTCTGTTATACATTATAATTGTATTTGATCAAATAATAGAATATCATAAAACATAATACAATATAGTATTATATGAAACAATATCATATTGCAATAATACATCATAACATATGATATTATATTGTATAATTAAGCATTGAATCATTATTTTTTGAAAGATGTGGTCTCATAACTGCTACGGTGTGTGCATACAAATTGTATATCGCGCGCTAGCGCGTTATGAAAATTTGTTTGCACCCATCGTTGCAGTTATAAGACCTCATCTTCCAAAAAATAATGAATCAATGCTTATATTTACGTTTTTTAAACATGTATTTCCTTCCCGCAAATATGATTTTTTTTTAAAAAGCTCTGTCTTATTCAACGAGTTCTGCGAAATTAACGGAATGGCCACTGGAACGACCGAAATATGCTGACAAAAATAGTGCACAGCGTTTTAAATTATGATAACACAATTTTATTTTTCTTTCTGTTATTTAATGAATTTGCTCTTGGTAAACTAAGAAATTAATCAATTGAATTCATTTAAGTGTCAAAATATATTTACATCAATGGAATATTTATCAGCGTAAGTATAATAACAGGTCGTTATCGGGTCTGAAGTCGCGAAAAGAGTCAGTTCCTGTTCTTCGAGAAACACTGAAGGAATCATACGCACCAGATTTGGTGATTGGGTCTTCTGTGTTGTGCGTAAATATCACTCAAATCAACCAATGCAATTTAATAGAGGGAAAGAAAGTGAATGTAAATATTATAGTATGATATTGTATGGTATGATACTGTATCATATTTGATACATAATATGATATTTATATAATAGTGTTGTGTGGTGCATGTACTTTGCCTAAATAGTAGTCAGGGTTTGATACATAGTGCACGAGCCGGAGGCGAGTGCACTATGTATCAAACCGTAACTCATATTTTGGCATAGTGCATGCACAACACAACACTATTTTTAGTTTTATGCCGACTGTTGAATATACTGACGTGCTTTGCTAGTAGCTGTGACGTTCGAGTGTTGACAAGTCCCTAAAAATAATCACCGGAAAAGAAAGCGTTTTTTTTTTTTAATAATAAATTGATTTGACTGTTTATTTAATCAACAAGTTGTTGTACAATAAAAAGGTAAACAAAGGTTTATGTATCTTCGTTTTATAAATATAAATACCATTGTGTATAATAACGGCCAATTAAGCGTAGCGGTAACGCGTTGGGCTTCAAGCTGGAATGATTTAAGCGTCGTGAGTTCGAATCCCGCTGTCGGCGCTTCAAAGATTTTCGTTAAAAACATCTGCTGTGCTCTATTTCGGCAAAGTATGCTTACGCTATATAAATCCTTTAATACTATGCGAAAATATATGAGTATAGAATATATAGTGACAAACTGACAGAAAGCATAATAATGTATTATATGATACAATATAATTTGATACAACGTTGTATCATATCAAATGACACAATATCATGGGATAAATTAAAATATTATGTAATACAATCATATCATACACATTGTATCATAAGATAATAATATATCATTAAAACAATATCATATTATACAATATCGTATGATACAATATTTTATAATATTGTATCATAAAAATCAATACTGTACATAATAATATCACGATACAATATCATATCATAAAATATAAAAAAAAGATTGATACAATATTTTATCGCATAATATAACGTTTTGCTATATAACATATTTTATTATATTGCATCCTATTAAACAATAGTGTTTCAAATCATACAATACTATATCATAGGAATCATGTTACATCATTTAACAACAACCACATCTATCTATCAAGCAGGTTTGAGTGAGTTAGGATATTTCTCTAGCATCCTTGATAATGGTGATCAGGCTCTGCATCTAAAGCAACCTCTGCGTTTCATTTATAATATAGTTAGATCTACTATGCAAGCTATCATTGATAAAACATGTGACCTGTTCCAAAAAAAAACCTCATCAAGAATCATAAACCTATGGCTCTGACTCAGCATTCAAGCCTGCCAGGTGCATCAGTATCATAACACGCACCATCCATACAAGTTTAATGAAGTTGGGACCTGTAGTAACTAAGATATAATCATTAGAGGGCACCTGCAACAAAAACTTTAACCAGCTCCAAAAACCTTAACCTCCTCCATGATCCGAAACCTATAGCTCAGATTCAGCACTCAAGCCTGTCTGGTGCATCAGTATCATAAGACACACCATCCATGCAAGTTTGGTGAAGTACGGACCAGCAGTAACTTAGATATTGCTATAAAAGGGCACCTGCAACAAAAAACTTTAACCTGCTCCGAAAATCTAAACCTCCTCCAGCATCTGAAAGATAGGAACCAGGTTCAGTATGTCCAGATGCATCATTCATGTAATTTTGGTGAAGAGAGGACAAGTAATAGCTTAGATACAGGAGCTGCAACTAAAACTTTTAACCAGCTCCAGACGCCGACGCCGGGGGTATAGCATATGCTTCCATTGACTTCGTCTCGGTGAGCTAAAAAGGCGAAAGCGCGAAGTTTCGAAGGCGAGAGTGCGAAGTTGCAACTTAGCACTTTCGTCTTCGCATCTTCGCGCTTCGCCGTCGCATCTTCTATATTTTTCATATTGTTCATGAATTATACTTGCATTGAGGATTTCCAAAATACAAACTGCTGGGTATACAAGTTCATCACCCAGAATTAATGATGAAACCAAAATTTTAAAAAGTTTACTCCACTGTTAGGCATTATAACCAAGCTGAAGTAAGTAGGCACTGACAGCAGCCATTACGCCAGTAGAGATTAACGGCCAATAAGGAAAATCGTCAAAGTACTGAGGGCACTCGTACAGAAAATATATTTTACTTTATCCTCTGCATACTTTAGTTTAGTTAATATCAAGACGATTAATGCTTCAATAGTTTGTATGAGCATTGGTAACTTAATTTGGATACAATAAAGATCGTGTGATCAAATCCAAGTGGAATATAAACCCCTAACATGGGCCCTAACCTCTTATCTACGCTTTTAGAAACAATCTTTTCTTATTATAATCGATCAGTGTTTATTATCTATTTAGATTTACTATAGTCAGGTACTCTTCACAAATTTGCTCCAAAAGAATAAAGTCTATTCATGATCACAAAACATTACAACAAATGTTTAGAATATTGATGTTCATGTATTACGTTGAAGAAAACAAAACTAACGCAGAATAATTTTTTTTAAAAATCACTTTCCCCAAGAAATGTAAATAAGAAGTATTCATATTCCTACGTTACCTGTCCCTTAGTCTTTTTCCATAAAGATATATACATGTATCATTCTTCGATTGACATTTCATTCACCAATGAATATTGCTTATATCATTACAACAATTATTCTTTCATGATTATTGTTCGTTAATTATCACACAATATCCTCATTGTGTATGAATTTTTGTGTCATTTCCCGCCGTTTGTCGACGAGAGAAGTAACGTAACTGTTAACAATCAATTTTTTGCAATGTCAGATTGTTTTGCGTGTGCTTGTTACGGATATGAAAAACTATTTACAGCGATTTATTTACAAGTTCGGTGTTTATAACTTCAAAATCAGTTGAATGGGGTGAAAAATTAAGTAATTTCAAAGTCATTTCTTGGATACGGGGTAACCAATTTCTATTCATGTTTACCGGGGGGGGGGGGGGTCATTTTTATGGGGGTCATTTTTCTTCATGTTTAACATGAAGAAAAATAACCCCTGGGTCTTTTTTCTTCAGACAAATCCAATTATTCTTCAGCTAGGGGGGTCATTATTCTACGTAGAAAAATGACCCCCGGTCATTATTCTACGGGGGTCATTATTCTTCATTACACTGGCTGCCAGTCGGGATCTCATTAACAAGTTGACAATAGTTACATCTTATCAGCAATATATGTCCTAATCCAAATTTTGTCTCACCAGTGCAATCATTCAGATGGAGGGGCTGACTGCATAGCTAACAAGACTTTAATCCGTCTGCCAAGATTCTTAAGTTAATTTTTTACAGCAAATTAGATATAATATTCCATAGCATATAAACTAAAATTACGGTGCATGATCCACACAAATGTTGTCTGTTTTGGTTTGTTGTTATTACCTAGTTCTACAACTCTTCGTCCTACACGCCATTTCCCCTCTTTCAAGTTTTCATGAAGAGGAATTTCAATTTGCTGACTTGGATCGGGGATGTCACATGCAGCACACTCGTGATCGTAGCTAATAATTGGTACAACGTTAGCAGCTGAGGCGGTTTCTTGTCTCCATCGTGATTCCCTTTCCCTTTCCAAAGCCTTATTTATTTTTTCCCTTCCCTTTTTACAAAATTTTCCCTTAAACTTCGCCATTTGTTGTTTCGGCAGCTAACTACCGGATATAAAAAACGCTGAGTAAAAGTCGAACCAAAACCGTAAAAAATTTACATCTCGCAAAACAAAAGTGTGGTTTATCGCTGCTCTAATTTTACAGTTGGTGTGACGTAGCGCGATACTCGGACTACTTTAATATCAATGTTTTAAACGAAATTTAAACATAGCTATTTATATGTGAATAACATGTGATTTGTATACGACAATGCTCAAAATGATAATTAATACGCTAGATACGATAATTATACTATTGAGCTTTATACGAGTACCTAATTATATAAATAGTTGTAACTATTTTAATTTCATTTAAAGCGGATACGTTGTTAACAATGTACTTTTAAAATTCAAATGACATTTAATGTAAAATGATCAAGATATTTAACCACAAAAAAGCATTTATACGGAATAGAAGAACTGTAATAAATATGCAATAAAATAGGAACATCAAAGTTTAAACACATACATGACCTTATAGACGATATAATGATAGTGATATGTGTTTGAATGAACAATTTGCTTTACACATCCTGTATGATTTTACAGAAAAACCATTTCTAGAAGACTTGAAAGTGACGTCGGAAAACAATGAAGTCAAAATTCACTATCAATTTAGTGTCCCAGTAAAATCTCCGAATGTCACTGACATACAATGGGAAAAGAATGGATCTTCTTTGGATCTGAAAAACAGCAAATATTTGGGAGGAAGTTATAAGGAAAATTTTTTGATAATAAAATGTCCAGAGGAAAAAGACAGTGGGTCATATACATGTAGAGTTATTAATGCTGCTGGTTCTGTGACAAAACAAACAGTTTTAGGTAAGAAAAATACACCTGGTTTACTAATTAATATGTCATTTTCTTCATTCATTTGATCTATTACCTTTAAAAAATAAGCGACGTCAATTTTACTTATCTTATAAGTTACATTTTTGTTCAACTGAGAACGTGTAATGATCGGAAAGCGCTTGGTGTTTTTTTTCGTCATCGAAAGCTAGTGTTTTGTCTTGCCTAGATAGATGAGAGTAGTAAACACACTGAACGCTCACTGATAGGAAAGTGACTCCTGATGGTCGTTGAAACCAGGGGTAGGGCTGAAATGAATAAGTATATCCAAGAAAAAACACAGTGCTCAGTGAAATATATGAAAACAATACTGAAAATATGGTAACTCATCTGACGAAAATGAATGCACTAATGTTTTACTCAATCTTCGTGTTTCCATTTATTTAAGTCATATGTGTCTTTTTGGTGCATATGCGTGCATGCATGCCTACCTGCCTGCATGAAACCTTTTATTGGAACGAAGGGGTGTTAAGGAAGCATATGAATAATTAAGCGTCCTATTTTGACTGTTATATTCAAAATCGTGAAATTAAATAACTATTACGAATAAGATCAAAAAGCAGTGTCCTTTAAAATAGATGTCAGTGCCATTAAATCGGGTAGTACATTACTGCAAAATTGGTGCATTATCACGTGATAACTATAAATAGCTTACGTATTTTCCTTAACATAAAATGTGAAAGAACAACACCATCCCACGGTTTCCAAAATAAAATAAACATACCAAGTGAAGGCAAAACATCTCAGTTTAATCAAAACCACTGCTAAAATTTTATGTTCTTCTTTATTAAATAGTTATTCATCCGGCTCTCCTAAAACCTTCCAAAATGTTTAGCTCACCTGAGGTGAAAGCTCAAGTGAGCTTTTCTGATCACGTTTTGTCTGTCGTCCGTCTGCCCGTCCGTATGTCTGTCCGTAAACTTTTCACACTTTCAACATCTTCTCACGAACTACTGGGCCAATTTCAACCAAACTTAGCACAAATAATCCTTATGCAAAGGGGACCCTTTAGTAAAAATTAAGGGCCACACCCTTTTTCAAAGGGAGATAATTAGAAATTAATGAAAAGTTTTGAGAAATTTTCAAAAATCTTCTTCTCAAGAAACATTAAGCAAGGAAAGCTGAAACTTGTGTGGAAGCATCATCAGGTGGTGTAGTTTCAAAGTTGTGAAAAACATTACCCCTGGGGGTTACGGTCGGGCCACAATAGGGAGGGGGGAGTCGACGTTTTACATAGAAATATATAGAGTAAATCTTTAAAAACCTTGTTCTTAGAAACTAATCAGCCAGGAAAGCTGAAACTTATGTGGAATCATTCTCAGGTAGTGTGAATTCAAAGTTGTGAAAATCATGATTCCTGGAGGTTGGGTGGGTCCACAATGGATTGGGAGGGGGGGGGTCGAAGTTTTACATAGAAATATGTTCAGTAAATCTTTAAAAATCTTTTTCTCAGAAACTAATCAGCCAGATGATTATTTATAATTGTTAAGACTTTGGCCACAGGACAATTTTTGGCCTCACAAGAAGGTTCAGAGTTTGATGTAGGATTTTTTCCCATAAATAAACAATTGTTAAGGATCTTTTTGAGAACTGCAATACTCAACATGTGATATGACTATAAAATCATCCCGTTAGAAAAGGGACTAATGATTAATAACATAAGAATATCCAGGGGAAATGGATTTTATTATACAGGATCCACATGTGTTATTGTACATTGTCCAGATAGTTTGTATTATGACACCATTTAGCTGATTTTATCATACCTATTGTTCCTCAGGTGAGCGATGTGGCCTATGGGCCTTTTGTTTAAAGTTTGCACAGAAAACGGTATGTTGTATAAAAACAACACAAAACATAGAATTCTAGCAGCACTTTTCAATTTAAGCATTGATCAAACTAAAGATACGTATAAAATTTCAAGTTCAATATATACGGGGTAGTGTTGTTCTAATCGGATTTTTATATCGTAAACAACGACAGAGGAAAGCCTGGCCGAGAAATAAAAGCAAATTTACATACCTTTTAGCGAATGATTGATAAAACTAGCACCTTTTAGGTATTCTTATGTTCAATTCTCAATAAATCACACCACAATACTTTATTAGAGTTCTTAGATTAGTTATATGTTGAATATGTTTACAATGCTTTCCGATCAAATTCACAAGACATTCAACTTTCAGTCATGACGTCATTAATGTGTAAATCTACGTAATACAATTTAATTTCTGAAAATAATTGTCTTTTTTATTTGTTTTTAGTCTACGTTTCGTTGCTTAGATATTTGAATATGAACATCATTACTAAGACTTGTGATTTCACGGAGTTACATGTAACTCATATTCCATATGCTTCCTTAACACCCCCCGCGGAAGTTCACGATTAACAAAATGTTTGCTTTTGTAGTATACATATTTGTTTTTATGCTATAGGAATTCCGAGTGCAATTATAGAGGCTAACAAAGAAATTGTATTTGGGTCAAACAGTACATTAAAGGGTACAATAACATCGTGCCCTTCTCCTGTAAAAGTGGAATGGTTGTATAGTGTTGATGGATTAACCTTTCTTCCAATTGACATCAATTCGACTAAACACCATGGGAGCAGCGTTGATGCAACTTCTCCAAAACTACTTATATCTGATGCCGATTTAAGTCACCAACAATATTATAGAATTTCTGTGAAGAATTTAATTGGAGAGTGCACGAGTAACAACATATTTCTACAAGTAATTGGAAGTATGCTGGCGTTTTTTAACCTTTTATCAAATTAGAAACATTTAAAAGTATTAGTTGTTAATACAATTTACAAAATCTTTTTCAGACCGACCCTTTATAACTTCAGGAAGAAGTTGTTTAATAGGTGGATCAATCAACTTAAGTTTTAATATCAATGTTTCGGAAGAATCGCCTCCAGTTGAGTCTGTTAAATGGACAAAGAACGGAAAAAAGCTGAAAATTGAAAACAGTGCAGGAAAATATTCAGGAGGGAACGTCGATAACCCATCACTGACAATCAACAGGGTAAATAAATACGACGCTGGTATTTACAGACTTAAAGCCATCAACCCTGTTGGGGGTACAACGAGTGATGAAATAATATTAGGTAAATATATGTAAAAACAAAAAAGACTACTTAACTGAGAGAAAAAATAATAGATAGATAGATAGATAGATAGATAGATAGATAGATAGATAGATAGATAGATAGATAGATAGATAGATAGATAGATAGATAGATGTAAATGACAAACGACACAACAACTTACTTATACAATTGTATATAGAAAACAATTGGTAGCATTTTGGAATTATCCTTTATTGCAAACTATGAACTATTTAGTTGCTGCAAAAAGCGAATTCGTTCAGTGTTTACTATGCATCATACGAAACAACAAGTCATCAAATTTATATTAAATGAAATTTACCTACTATTTTAACCAGTGCAGAACCTTTTGTCAACAGTAACAATAATAAATTCCAATGTGTGTAATGCTTAATACAACTTTCTTTTTTTTTACTTTATAAACCAGTTTAATTTTACGCAATGACAGGTACTCCTGATATCAATTTTATAAGTAATGACAAAACGGATGATGGAGGAGTGTGTATAAGGATGATGGTCAAATCAATACCAGTTCCACGTTGCATAAAATGGAGCATAAAAAAAAACAATTCAGAGCCCTTTCAACAAATAAATGTCAATTCTCCGGAATACAAAGGAACAACACATGCTTTTCCTTGTCCTGTGTTGGTTGTCAAAAATAAAGAAATTCTTGAAAAATGCAGCTTCAAAATAGAGGTACAAAACGCATTTGGAATCGATGAAATAACAATAACAGGTACTGAACATGTTTAAGAAAACTATATTTATTTCAGGTACTATCAATATCAGTTTCATTATCCGATTGTTTTATATTGAAAACTTGTGAATAAAAAAAGGTGCCATCTTTTCAATAATTTCTTGGATACAACATATATACATTTTGTAAAACAAATTAGTAAAATAAGTGACTTTTAAAGTAAATTTATTTCTCTTTATTGCTTTTCACAACTGGCCTCAGGGTCATGAAACAATTTCAGACTTAAGTCAAAATTTTAGTCAGTAATAAAATAATTGTTTATCATAATATGACTTTTGAAATTTGTTATAAACAACTTTAATTCAAGACACTTTTAAAACCATTTGAATTTCGTAAGGTTTTTTTCATCAAAAGACATTAAGACAGTATACAATTTTTGACTTCAGTCTAAACTTCCTTCATGATCCTGGAGCCTGGAAAAAAAATGCTAAAAATGAATCTGATATTAATGTAATCTTAAATCTAAAATTGTTAGCAACATTCTTTTTGTTGTTGTTGATCATGTTTTGCTACAATAACATTTTCAGACAAAATGAAATCAGGGCAAATTCACATTGGTAAGATTTTACAAACATTCAATACAATAAAATAAGAAAGACATAAGCAATGACAAAAAATTAAAAATCATTTAAAATCTGTAGTAATTATGTTGCAACTTTGTAATAGATATCGTTAAAATTATGTTTTTCTGTAATCACATTTGCAGAGAAAATGGAATCAGGTGATGTTGGTAAGAATTCTACTTATCGAGTTATAGCAAACATATTGATGCAATAACGTGAAATACAATAACAGAAATTATTTTAAAAATCATTTCATTATATATTATAATACTTCTATTACATTTCAGACGATATGAAACCAGGCCAAATACTTAGTAAGACCTTTTTTATCGTATAAAAAAACAACTATTTAATACACCCTTCAGTTTTTCTACGTTCCCACTTGAATTTTAAGCGAACAAAAGGTAAGTTTAGGTTAATGCTTAAATAACGTTCTTGAATGCCAACGGATGGTGAGCAAATGCTTAAAGGATGGTGAGCAAACGCAGGGAGAACATCAAGTGAACGGTATGTAAACGCTTATCGGAATTTGGCTATTTAACAGTGGACTTAACAAAACAAAAATAAACTAGATTTATGGACTTGCATTCTTTTTCGTGTAATATGAAAGAAAAACGCTCCCGTTTTATTGTTTCAACAATTTCAACAGCACATTATTGTCATTTTATGAATATTATTACTAAGAAACGGGTTTTATTTCCATCAGATCGGTTTACATATTATATGTATGCTGCACAACGTTTGTTTGGTATAAATGGAACTTACACAACATTTTTAAAAACTATTTTAAGTTATTTATTTATAACCAATTTGTAGCTATTGATGTTATACTCGTGTAGGACTATACTGTTTTTTGTCCACTTAAGGTTTTACAAATAATCGGCAGATACCTACAAATCTTAAGTTTTAGGTTAAAACATAAGTTTATTTGTCTTAAATGATACAATCTAAAATCTGAACACCACAAACTCTGAACGATTGGTAAATGTATATTTAACTCTTTCGGGTCGAATGCTGAAAACGACACAGGAGAAACTTCTACCGTTCAGTCGATTAAAAGATGTTGACTAAATGGTACAAATTGATTCTATTGGAGAACGGAAAGCATGAAAAATGTAAACGATGGACGAATGGTAAACGAAAACATATGAGGAAACGCTAGACTGACTCTGAACGTACGATGAGCGTACACATAAATGGAAAAATAAATGGAAAAATAGAACGTTACTTGCAACCAATATTATTCAATAATTTTGATAAAAATGTATCTTTGGATTCTATGTAAATTTTTTTAATTTGTGATAAAATGCATATTTTTTTACATCACAAGTAGCGTATTTATTTATTTTTTAGGAATTAATTAAATACGACATCTACCTATTTTCCTTCATTATTAAAACACAATTTATATACTTCTTACAGGAACCTTTTACGATGGACACGGGGCCAGATTTTCGTTTGCAAGAATGATTGCTAAAATAGCCGATAAATTTCCTCCGGACAAAATTGGCACGCTAAAGACGCTCATTCTTAGTGAGTTTTCTTTTTTATTAAAAACAAGAAATATTGACGCAAGCGTCAAATGGGCCGCAAAAAATATAATTGTTGTAAGAATCATCATTGGTTGTTTACATCAAAAACACATCACAAAGAAGAAAAAACGAGTTGGTTGTTCTTATTTTTATGGTAAATTTTAATATATTTTCAGTAACACGTTTTGAAGTTTAATATTTTACTACTTTGAATAAGAACCGAGTTCGTTACTATAGGCATTTCTAACGGTAATTATATGATTATTGCCATAGTATGAAGTAATATCATTGATATAAAATTTCATGTCATTCGGATCTACGTCCCGTATACCGATCCCGATACATTGTTTTGAAAAGAATGAAAAAATCCGAAATTTCCCGAATAGATTATAGTCTCGATAAAAACGCACCTAACACCAATCGCAACTTCTCGGGTGTTTCCGAGCTTGCCGGAAAGGCCCGAGAAGTTGCTATTGACATAACACGACAGTCTTTAGACCTAATTTACATTTACGAGCAAAACAAAAAATATGTAATATTTTTTAAAAGGCATAAAACATATTTCTTCATGCAAATTTTCTTTTAATTCATAAAAATAAGCTTAGTATTAATTCTGTAAACAAAAAGCTATCCCGCAGAAACGCACTTACAATATTTAAATGTATATCAGATAACGGACCGCCTGCTGGAGGCCCGTAAAAAATTAACATATTAAAAAAATTGACAAATATTATCCTTTTATTTTAAATCTAGGTTCATTTAGAATCGTCGAAGATATAAAAGCAGCATCTGCAGGAGAATACTTCTGTTTCCTCCAGAAAGAAAACATTTTAACACCAACAGACGTTATCCCCATGCAGTATATACTTATAGGAACTGAATGTGTGGAACTTGAACGTATATGCATTGAATATGCAAAAAAACACCGGGCGATGTATTTTTTTGAAATTCCAGCAGGTATTATAATGTATCATACACAGGGACCAAGTCCGTTTCGACATTGATTTCAATGCAACCATAAATAAAGAATGGGGTCAAACTCTGAAACAGATTAAAAAAACTACTAGCTTGCTTCAAAAGCCTAATAAATCAATAACATTCGCAATACGCATTTGGTTTTAAAAAAAAGATGTCAAAAATACACGCATGCCGAATTTGAAGTTACTGGGTCATAGGAGAGAAATACGTCTTTCGAAAACACCAGTTTATTTTAACTCGGTTTATGGATTCTGATCGGTTTTTGTCCATGGAGAAGCATTCGCACTTATCTTTAAAAAAAAAAGCACATCAAACACACGCTACTTACGTCCTCAATTCCGAGAAAAACTCCTTAAATACTCCCCAAACTGAACTTTTATTCCGCAACCACATCGACTTCTAACAAGGCCTGCTATTTTGACGTCTTTGAGAAAGACTGATTCTGAATGGTCATTATAAAAATAGTCAAGAATAATTAATATGAAATTGAGTTTAACATTAGTTATCAAATTGGCCGGTATATCGTAGAATAATAACCCCGTAGAAAAATGACTGGGGGTCATTTTTCGACAAAGAATAATAATCTCCCCAGTCATTATTCTATGTAGAAAAATGACCCTTTTGCCTGATAAATAAATGTCATTTTCATAAAAATGAAACTCAACATGAAGAAAAGTAACCCCTTTAGAATAACGACCCTCAATAGATTAATGTTTTTCAAGATATTTTTTTTTATTATTTCTGGAATAGTCTTTACAATGTTGTAATTTTTACTGCAGTTTACAAAAAGTAATAGAAATTATAAATCATATTCAAATAAACTTAAAGTGATAGAAGGTGTATATCTTAGAAACTAACAAAAATATTTCGTTATAACAAGATACTGACGTATTGTATTGGGGTATGTTTGTCATCTTAAAAACGAGTTCCATTTACATGAATCTCTTTATAAAAGAGTGACAACACATTTCAATTATTTTGAGATACGAGACACATTAAAATAAAGTTCTTTTTACTGGCTATGAAAGAGTAGACTCGATATTGTTCATGAATTATACTTGCTTTGACGATTTTCCCCAACTACAAACTACTGAGCATGCAAGTATATCAGCCAGAATAAATGTTAACTATGAAAACTTTACACCATTGTAAGGCATTATTACCATGCTGAAGTTAGCGGCCATTAACAGCAGCCGTAAAGCCAGTAGAAGCTAACGGCCAATAAGGAAAATCGTCAAAGTATTGAGAGTATTCGTCAAAATACTCGAACAGAAAATTATTTAACTTATCATCGGTATACCTTAATCGATATCAAGATGATTATTGCTTCAATAGTTGGTAGAAGCATTTACAACTTCGGAGGCAGCAAAGATCGTGCGATCAAAATCAAGGGAGATTTAAAACCCCTCTGGACCACCTGGTGGTAACTGTACAGCCCAAAGTTGAGACCTGCAAATAATAGCCCGAAAGGTATCCTGCACTGTCCTGTAATTCGTTTGATGTACATTTTAAAGAAAAAGGGAAAAAGGTTCACCATTTACCACAATATTTTAGTGAAGAGTTAAAAAATGACAATTTTCTAGTGAGCTAAATGGACACATTTAGATTTTATAGACGACCTCAGACCCTTTTTACAAATATTAAGAAAATTTCTCTACTTAACGCGCGTGTTTTTCAGTTCGTGTGGTAAACATCAAGGGGGATATAAACCCCTAAAATGAGACCGAACCCCTTTTTAAGTTTTTTGAAATACTCTCTTCTTATTATATTCGATCTGTGTTCATTATCTATTTAATAGATACTATAGTTCAGTCCAGTTTATTGTAAAGAATCAAGTAAAGTTCAGGAGATTTCTCAGAAGTGCAGCGTCATATCCCGCCATATCTCGACGAAAAAAGAGACGTAACTGTTAATAATCAAGTTGTGGCAATGTAAGTGTGTTTGTGAGTATTTGCTACGGAAATACACAACTAAATACAGCGGTTTCATTACAAGCTCGGTGTTTATAACTTCAAAAGCAGCTGAATAAAGTAAAAATGTAAGTAATTTCAAAGTCAGATATCTTGGATACGCGGTAGCCATTTTCCATTCTTGTTTACAGCGGGGGTCATTTTTCAACGGGGATCATTTTTCTTTGTGTTTAACATGAAGAAAAATAACCCCTAGGTCTTTTTTTTTGTAAGAAAAATCAAATTATTCTACAGCAAGATTCGTAATTATTTTACGTCAAAAAATTACCCCGGTTATTTTTCTAGGAGGTTCATTATTCTTCTTTACACCGGTCTTGTCAAAAGTCAATGTATTTGCAGAATTTATAGTTACATTGAAATTAATGTCAAAACGGGCTTGGCCCCTATGGTTCTCATACATAAAGCTGATTGCAAACAAGTTTTAAGGTATTTCACTTCTTGATATTGTTGTATCACGGTTATTTTGAGAAGACAAAACATACTTAAATATACTTTATGAGTCAACATCCATCTTCTTGAGATAGGGTGCATTAAGTTTGATCCTTTTGCACCTAAAATGCAAAGTTACATGTAGTCCAAATAATATTTGTTGTCAGTATTTTTGAATAAGTGGTTTTATTACATCAAATATTGTTTTTAATTATGCACAGCGAACAAATTGAATGGATAAATTTGGACAAAATTCCGTATAACTTTCTTAAAATTTGCCGTTACCCGTTTGCACTTAACATTTACAAATAATTTGATAGCAATAATTTAATATCAAGCGAATGTTTTCTGAATATCACGATTTTTATAAAATTAAGACTGTTTATCTAGATACGTTTTCAGTATTATATTACATAATAAATAAGATAAATTACAGTATTACAATTGGTAAAGTGAGATTTAAAAGAATCGTTGTAGTTTCCCTTTAAGTTGTCATTTTTCAAAGCGCTAAACATAGCTCAGCGCTTTATTGCCGTTAGACTTCTACTTCCGGTGCGTCGAATAACTGCCCTCTATGAGCAGAAGTATACATCATTTAAACTGGTTAGGGAACGAGTTTCAGGGGTTTATCGCATAACTGCACGGCTATTGTAAATCTAATGTACGGGGTATTGTGAATTTAATGTAGGGGCTTACATACATCATTGCAGGGAAAATATACAGAAGCTGAAATGTAATACACATATAACAGTTATATACATACAGAAGCTGGGTTATCAATACTTTGATTTATGTAATAAAAAGAAGTATTAGTCACAGATTTTGACTTATAAAACAAAATATGAATTGATCCAATATAAAAAAAAACAAGCCACACTCATTTTTGTTCTTTCTGTATCTGTAGCGAACAGTTTTTTGTTGTTGTAGTATATAGTTAACGAATATACATGTATTATTGAGCATTTAATATGATGGCAAGAATTTCTCGGACGTGCTCTCATGATTTAATACATTCTAAAATATTTTAAATTGTATCAATAAAATCACATATTTTTAACTTAGAATTTTAAATTTAGCAGTTCCTCACAGCAAAATATATATAAATCTTATCTTTAGGTTTTTGTTAAACTTAAACAAAAATTCGCAATAGAGAACAGCGCCTTAAGCTGTCAGTTATGTAACATATTTTCAAATATACTTGTTCATGTACCAAATGTTTAATATGCATATGTTTATTCTATTACACAGATAATGGATATCAGAATGTTCATTTCCACGTTGTCATAGATCTACAAAGTCTACCCCATTTTCGTAAAGAAGATGAGAGAAAAGTGAGAGAAACTGTTGCTAATATAGTGGAATGTAAGATTGACAAAGTTGTGGTGAAAGGATATCTCTCCTCAAGCAGTTTTTTTTTAGTTTTGTCTTTTAAAATGATTTACGTGAACAAATTATTAGCTTTAAAACAACAAGAGAAGGATGAACTAAGCAAACTAAGGATCGACTTTTTCAAAGTAGGCTCTGAAACTGTTTATGTGGAGAGCTTAAAAGGTAAGCTTTGTTTTTATCTTTAAATTTATTAAAGAATACATAAACATTGTACTAGTATTTGTTTTCAAAATATATATATATATATATATATATATATATATATATATATATATATATATATATATATATATATATATATATATATATATATATGACACAAGTGCAACGGTAATGTGAACGGTTATACATAAACTATTTTCAATATTATTAGTTTTAAAAAAACTGGTTTTAATTTGCACTTGTTAGCTGACCATGTTGATTCAAACAATTTCAAATTATCCGAATCTCTATTTTTTTAAAATTTCAACACAATGTTTCATCGGATGAAATACAATCAATTACTACGGAATCATTTAAATTCGTGGGGGCCATTTTTCATGGATTATGGGTTTTATGCTTATTCGTGGGGATGTATTTTCGTTGGTGTGTCGGTTTTCAGTAAGACTACTTTCTCTAAAGTTGTTTAAATCGAGGATTTAAATTCGTGGGAAAGGGCTACCCAAAAAATACCACGAAAATTGAGCCACCACGAATTCCAAAGTTTTCCACAGTATCGAATTTTAGATTTCAATTGAATAAACAGATCCAACAAAGCTGAAGAATAAACACAAAACCAAGTATCCAGATCAACAAATAAGCCTTGAAAAATCTGATGAACCATTCTCAAATGAAATATCAGAAGAATATGGTAAGTTTACTTCTTCAAAAATGATGAATACCCCACTCACTAATTTTTTTTTAAAAAATTCGTACAATTATATTCACTCTAGTTTGATTAATATCGGTGTTTGAAACATTATGTCAATGTGCTCCTTCTTAAAAAGAAAACAGATTAACAAAACTTATCAAATACAAACAGCCTGCGTTAAAAAAGTGACATATTGAAGGTATTTATTTAGCCCACCGTGGCAAAATAGTAGAGTTCGAAATGCTTTCAGACTCTAGCGTGTTCATACTTGCCTACTCGCTCATCCGTCTGTCCGTTTTGATGTTGTTTCATATATATATATATATATATATATATATATATATATATATATATATATATATATATATATATATATATATATATATATATATATATCGTATGATGAAATATTGGTATGCCTATGCGATAACCCATCTGATGCTATGTTAATAAACTAAAGTAAACTATTTGAAAGCTTTAAAGGATTTAGATAATTAATCAATTTGATTAATAATACCAAAATTAATGTATAATATGAAAATTATTATCTTTCTTTGCTTTTAGATCTTTT
Source organism: Magallana angulata (assembly GCF_025612915.1). Lineage (NCBI taxonomy): Eukaryota > Metazoa > Mollusca > Bivalvia > Ostreida > Ostreidae > Magallana > Magallana angulata. The sequence goes on from NW_026441861.1 coordinate 72,873, forward strand.
CAGGATGTCTTTACAAAATTATAAATCAACACGGGGGACCACAAATTCTGTTCGTGTCGCACGAATGATCTTGGGTCCATGTACTGGTGTTCTGTGTGCCTTGTTAACAAAAGAGGTAACTCCATCTGCCCTAATGCACAATGTTAAGACCTTTATTGCCAAACATCCAAAACAGAAGCCTTGTCCGATCAACAAATATCAGCAGGAGCTTGTTTATGGCGGAAATTACTCCGAATTCGACATCACATTGCTTTACATATTATTACGCAATGTGTGTACCATTTCACCACACACAAACAATTGGGGCAATGATCCAAATCCAGGAGACCGAAGTGTGTCTGCTAACATAGAAAGAATACGTTTGATAAGGAATCAATGCCGACATGGCTCTGACACGTATTTAACGGACAAAGAATTTAAAACGAAATGCCAAGATATTTTTACCAGTATACAAGAGTTGGAGAGTTACTTGGGTGCGGATACTATTTACCAAGACGCAATGGTACATATCAAAACGTGTTCAATGGATCCTGAACAAGAACAAACATACATCAACCAACTGCATGATGTAAACATCAAACTACATTATGTTATAGGTATATATAATAATATACAAAATACATATACCAAGTTATACGTATTCTTAGTATAAATAGGCTGCGGCCAGAAAATGTTTTCTTTTCTACAGTTAAAGATAATCAATTTCATACAAATTGTTAAACAAAATTATGTAATTTACAATTTTGACTTGTAAAAGTAAAAGGGCTGGATAGCGGTGACCAATGTTGTAATCTTGATGCAAAAATGTGCAAATGTAATAAGAAATATATCTATGTAAAGAACATTTTTGTAGTACTAAAACAAAGTTATTCTAAGATTGTAGAAATACCACTATTTTTGTTAAAAAAGAAAACAGTCTTAAATGGTATTCATTTAGATGGCACATTTATCATTTAAAAGTGTAGCTAATCAAATTTTTAGCATTGTTTTTTACAGAGAAAGTACAAACGACAAAGACTGCTTCTACTCCTCTTTATGTCAGAGGTAACAATATTAACTTGAAATCATATTTATTCGGTGGGAATAAATATTCGTCGTTAGCTAACGTTTTCCTGATTTATGGGAAGTATTTTAAGTGGGAGCAAATTGGGGGGGGGGGTGTATTGATAATCATCAAATAAGTGATTGTATAGATGTTCTCAGGGAGATAAATTCGTTGACAAGGATTACCTATACGAATACGGACATTGTTCCTGCAACGAACAAAGATAATTCCACATTATTTTATATATCAAGAAATACGATAGCATATTGATGTTTATCGGGATCTTTATGTCGAGAAAAGGTATTAAAAAGTACTCATTGAAAATTCTTATGTAATTTTATCCACTTTTTGCTCTGAACGACATTTATTGTTATTTACATTATGTATAAAATACACGATTTAACAAAAAATATGCAACAGCAAAAGGTATTTTATTTCATATATAGTAAAATAAAACTGACACTATGGCCACTTAAGATTTTTTTCATTTAGTTTAAAAACATATATATATACTATATTTTCCTCTCTCTCTTCTCTCTCTCTCACTCTTTATATATATATATATATATATATATATATATATATATATATATATATATATATATATATATATTTATCTCATACGTGTGGTGTATATTACCCGTGTGATAAACCTTTGGTATGTCAAACGGGTGATGCTTTATCAAATACTTCCGGTCCAAACTATTTTTGACGCAGCCCCTCGCCTCAAAGCTTCATTGACATATTTTCGAAGATTTGCTATAGTACTCTCAACATAACTATATTTACTACAAAAATTGATTTAAAATGATTATACTTATAGGTTTCATAATACATTTAAAAACAAGTGTCGTTAAAATAAATGACGATATACAAACAATACTATGGCGTCACAATATAGTATAAGGAAACAGTTTAAAACGTTCATATTATTGCAAAGTAATGAAAAGTAAATACAGACACATTTTAATTTTTGGCCAAATCTCTGTTCAAAGATTATATATATATATATATATATATATATATATATATATATATATATATATATATATATATATATATATATGTATATATATATATATATATATATATATATATATATATATATATATATATATATATATATATATATATATATATATATATATTTCTCTTTCAGCCTTGTACGAAAGAGATATTTCAAAATGGAAAGAAGAAGACAGTGTTTTTCTAGAAACTCACAACTTTCCAGTGATGCTTAATCAAGTCAGACAACAACCATTTGTAACAATTGTTGGTGTACCAGGCTCAGGGAAAACGGCAACAGTCCGTCATATTGCTCTGATATTGCAGAAAGAAGGGTATGAAATTTTACCAATAACAGATATAAACAAAATTGAGGATTATAGTAGCATAAACATTCCACAAGTATTTGTTATCGATGATGTGCTAGGAGTGTTTAAATTAAACGATAATAATCGCAATCAGATAGAAAAGTTCAGTGAAAGACTTAACGATCCAGTTAACCCAAAAACCAAAACCCTTATGACGTGTCGCGAAGCAGTTTTTAGACATTCATCACTATCACACTGTATTTTGGCAAAAAAAGAGAATGTTGTTTATTTACAAAATAAGGAAAATGCATTAAATGCTGACGATAAACAGAAATTACTTGAAAAATATAAATTAAAAAAAGATCTACTGGGCCCCAGAGATTTGACATTATCTTCTAGCATGTTTCCACTTCTGTGTAAACTGTTTTCAAACAGTGAGGAGCTGAGCGATTACGGATCAAGTTTTTTTGTATCACCAGTTCCTTGTATCTTAAAGGAAATAGACTCACTTGAAAAACGGAACAAACACCAGTATGCCTCGTTAGTTTTACTTATGGCGAATGAAAACAAATTGTCAGAAAAATGGTTCGACAATGAAGATAATGAAACTAAGAAAACGTTACATGAAAGATTGTTTGCTGAGATGAAACGCAACATCCTAGAAAAATGTGAAGTGCCTTTAACAACAGATAGCTTTCAACTGTGTGATGCCTTGTCAGAAATGGAAGGGACTTATACAAAGAAGAGTGGCAAAGAGTTCGTTTTTATTCACGAAAACATGTTGGAAATTATTGCATATCATTTTGGAAATCGGTTTCCAGAATTTCTTTTGCACTACTCAAGTAGTGACTACGTTGCTAATAATATCAAAGTAGAGAATGATAATATCAAGAAAAGAAAAAAAGGAGTTAAAAACGAAGAAAAAACATTTAAAAATAGAAAACCTATTGAAAAATGTCATGAAAGTAAGAAAATAATCGACTTATGTATTTATCTGCAAAATTCCAAATTTCCACTGCTAGCTGAACGTTTGTTCAGAGACGTACAGAATGAAGAATTTGATAACGTTTTTAGGAATGAAGCTTTAAAAAACACATTTGTGCTTCAGAACTTCATTGCAGTAATGGAAAAAACAACTTATGTTAATCTACATAATGTACTCTTATCAGAAAAAATATGGAATTATGAAGTAGAGCAAATTAAGAATGAGAAACGCATGAGTTTGATAAGGGACGCCCGAAGATGTCTACTAAATGAAAAATGCGTCGATGGTGTATTTAAAAGCAATGCCAGGGGGGTCGCATGGGCTATTTTGTTTGGACATAATACAATTCTTCAGAGTCTTTTGCGTCAAATGATACAGAACAAGGGAAATGTAGATGACATCTTCCAAATTGGCATCAAAAAATGTCTCCAACCTAATTCAAATATGAATCAGAACATTACTGGTATTGAAGAAATGAGTTTGTTTGATCATAATTTGATCGATGAAGCGTTAAAAAAAAAATACGATATTTCTGAATACACCAAAACAGATGTTGATACTAAAAGTGACACAGAATATTGCTTAAATAGTGGCACAGCCATTGACAAATATAGTTACAAGGGTACTGACATAGATGATGACACAAATGTTGATTGTGACGCCTCTGTTGACACAGGATCTTGCACCTTTATTGACACAGATAGTAAAATATATAGTGTCACAGAAAGTGGCAAAGATATCAGCACATATAATAAAAAAATTAGAGACAATGATAGTGACACAGATGATAGGGAAAAATACAAAAGACAAAAGGAAACAGATACGAATCCAGTGATTGTAGAGCAATGTCGCCTGCTTTGTCTCGCTTGTTTTTCTGGGGATCTAAATATCGTTCAAACACTGCTTGAACACGTCAACACAGACGCTCTGAACAACTGGTTTCAGTCTTCAATATGTTTATATTACAAGAATCCGTTGATAATTGCTTGCGAATATGGATATCCAGATATTGTCACGAAACTGATTGAAGCTGGGGCTGATGTCAATTCAAGTTTTCTCGATGAAACACCTCTAACAACTGCTTGTAAAAATGAACAGCACAACATAGTAAGAGTGTTAATAGAATTGGGTGCTGATGTCAATTATGAAGATCCTTTACACAATTATACACCATTACAATATGCATGTCAAAAAGGAAGCACACTTTCAGTCGAAGAGCTGATTAAAGCAGGGGCTGATGTAAACCTTTCAAGACACGGTGAAACACCGCTATTCGTTTCAAGTAAAAATGGGCATTTTAGCCTCGTAAAAAGGTTGATATTAGCAGGGGTTGATGTAAATATAAAAAGCAAAGGTACAACACCGTTGAATGCTGCGTGTGATGGCCGCCATTTCAAAGTTATGAAACTATTAATGAAATCAGGGGCTAAAGTCGATCCAAATGAAAAAGATAAGAATACACTTCATTTTACGTGTCATTTGGACCATTTGATTATAGTCAACAAATTGATCGAAATGGAGTCTTCTTTCCATTTAAATGATACAAACAAAATGTCATTTATAGCTGTGTGTAATAGTGGTCATTTAAATGTAGTTAAAGAGATGATCAAAGATGGAGCTGATGTCAATATGAAAGATGGAGATAAAACACCGCTTATAGTTGCGTGCTATAAAGACCATGTGCATGTAGTTAAAGAACTGATCAAAGCGGGTGCAGATGTCAATCTAAGAAATGGTTTTATATCACCCTTGCAAGTTGCCTGTTATGAAGGACATTTGAGCATAGTCAAACAGTTGAACAAAGTGGTGTTTGACAGCAGTCAAATATCTAGTGTCGCAAAAGCTCTAATAGGTGCGTGCTTTTTTGGACGTTTAAGTGTAGTTAAAGAGTTGATTGCATGTCATTTTGAAGTCAATCTAAAACATGGAAAAGCAACACCGCTAACGACTACTTGTTTTATGGGACATTTAGACATTTTCAAAGAGTTGATAAAAGAGGGCGCTGATGTAAACCTAAACAATGGATGTGGAACACCTCTGACAAATGCATGCCATCGTAAACATGTTAATATAGTCAGAATGTTAATAAAAGAGAGGGCTGATGTCAATCAGAGCGATGGGAACAAAACACCACTAACAGCTGCATGCGAATTTGGGCACTGTAATGTGGTTGAAGAGCTGATCAGGGCTGGGGCTGATGTCAATCAAAGCGATGGAAACAAAACACCACTAACAGCTGCATGCGAATTTGGGCACTGGAATGTGGTTGATGAGCTGATCAGGGCTGGGGCTGATGTCAATCAAAGTGATGGAAACAGAACACCACTAACAGCTGCATGCGAATTTGGGCACTGGAATGTGGTTGAAGAGCTTATCAGGGCTGGGGCTGATGTCAATCAAAGCGATGGAAACAAAACACCTCTAACAGCTGCATGCGAATTCGGGCACTGGCATGTGGTTGAAAAGCTGATCAGGGCTGGGGCTGATGTCAATCAAAGCGATAGAAACAAAACACCACTAACAGCTGCATGCGAATTTGGGCACTGTAATGTGGTTGAAGAGCTGATCAAGGCTGGGACTGATGTCAATCAAAGCGATGGAAACAAAACACCACTAACAGCTGCATGCGAATTTGGGCACTGTAATGTGGTTGAAGAGATGATCAGGGCTGGGGCTGATGTCAATCAAAGCGATGGAAACAAAACACCACTAACAGCTGCATGCGAATTTAGGCACTGTAATGTGGTTGATGAGCTGATCAGGGCTGGGGCTGATGTCAATCAAAGCGATGGAAACAAAACACCACTAACAACTGCATGCGAATTCGGGCACTGTAATGTGGTTGAAGAGCTGATCAGGGCTGGGGCTGATGTCAATCAAAGCGATGGAAACAAAACACCTCTTACAGCCGCAAGCGAATTTAAGCATGGGTATATAATTCATCAGGTGATAGCGGCTGGGGCTAAGTCAATGAAAACGATTGGAACAGAAAATTGATGTACGGCTTTTTTATGAATTTGCCATGGGGCATTGAGATGTGATCAACAATTCAACAATAAAAGCTGGAGCTGATGCTATCAAAGCGTTGAAAATAAAACTTTTCTTATAGCTGAATTTGAAAAGGGACATAAGCATACTGTAAGAAAGTTAATAAAATATGAGGCTGATGTTATTATTGAATGATTAATAAATAGAATAACAACATTAATACCAGCTACATTTGGTTCAGAGTTTTTAGATGAACTTATCGTTAAGGACGTTATAATAGCTGGCGATGGTTAAAACACACCAATAGTAGCTCGGATGAAAACAATTAGCTTGGAGTGAATCAGTTGATAAAAGCTGGGGTAATTTCAAACCAAGCAGTCTCTAACACTAATAGATGAGAAAAAGAAAAATGTAGTTTAAATAAAGAATTGATTAGAAATACATGTATGCAATCTATTCATTGTGATCAAAAATTTTTTACCCCCACTTTCATTACAAAGCTTGAATGAATTATGTCATCATGTTCCGTTTTTTTTGCATTTTTTCTCTTTTATCTCTTATTTCGCCTTTTGTTTGCTCTCACATATACAATGTTTTTATTGTATGCACTATACAATGCCTTTAAGGGGTGCTATTATATTGAAATTATATTGATATTACGAAGATGTATGTGAAAAAAAAATCATCCTGAATTTTTTTATTGCATATGTACTCGAGATATTTGGGAAAACCAGATTTCACACCTGAACGATCTTTGAATCAAGCCAATTTGGCGTGAGATAAAATGTGATGTCACAATATTAATGCCGCTGTAAAAGAAACAAGAAAATCGTCGGAAATCCGTTCGTTTTTTTGCATTGTTTTATCGATATATGAACAATTTTTTCTGTACTTTTATTTTCTTATCAACCCTGGATGACTATCTCTCTCTCTCTCTCTCTATAAAATATATATATATATATATATATATATATATATATATATATATATATATATATATATATATATATATATATATATATTAATTATCGTACAAAATTGTCGATTTTGGAAAATCGTTTGCTTCGTGAACTCAGTCAAATATTTAACAACTTTGAATATGAGACCAACTTTAATTTTTATTGCGCACGTTATTGCACATTTAAAAAAACACAGTGTATACATACTTTTAATGATTTGTTTTCGATATCATTTATAAATTGAACACAAAATACAAATAAAATATTCAGAGTTTTTAAGGAAACATATAGTGTTTTTTTTACAATTTCTCCGTTGTATGGTAGGGAAGCTTGCCATTGTGCTTTTATGACGTTATAGGAAAATGAAGCTTCGTAGGAGTGCGTTATAAAAAAATAACATAGAAGAAAAAGTAAAAATTGTACGCCGTTGAAAATCTATGCACATAATAATGCTATCATCGGGGGTAGTTTTCTTAATTTTTTAATGAATCCATTATACCAATCTACATATGTATTACTCCAAAATTTTAATATATAGCAAAAAATGGTGCATTCAATATTTTGAGATGACCACCACTCAAACTCAAACTCAGAAAATGATGTGCCTTCTCACATAATACTATTTATGGGAGGGGGGAATCTATTGTAGTATATTTTAAAATCTGCCTTGCAGAAAATCCTACAGTAAATGTACCTGTATTTTGAGATGGTCCCTAAACATAACAAGACGGTCGATTATCTTGAAACTTTGCAAATAAACTAGTTCGATTAAATCATATATGTGATTAAAAAATAAAGACCTTTGCTATTGTAGTTTTTCCATAAAAAAAAACCAAAACGGCCTTTTTAGATTGCAACAAAGAATAAGACATTTACTTATGCATGTATACGCTGTATACGCATAGGGGTCTTTTAGTATTAGTGGCCGAAAATGGTCTGTTTGTTTTTGTTCTATCATAACACCTAGATTTCAGATCTCCTACAACATTGTTTACAATAATCAAAGTTTAATTCCAGTATGGTCCGTGGTTGGCTTTGATTAATTACAATAAGGTTTCAGAATTTTTATTTATATCTTTGATTGTATTTTAAATTCTAACCCTAGAATGTTCTCGTATATTATAAGCATTAGCCATATCGTTTCGGAAAATGATGGCATCTCTTAGACTGTTTTAATGTGCATGTGCATATAGATGTTTATCAAAGTTTAAGAAATTTACGAAACCACGTATTAATCGTTGTGAGACCACTTTCGCGTTGAAATATATTATTATATTATCACGGTTTAGTTTGAATGTTAATCTTTTGTTTTGTTTCTTTTTGTTTTGCAATCTGTTTTGCAAATCAACATTGATCTCACGGACTATATTTTTTAAGTCAAACTTTCATGAACAAGTTCATATCTTTACACAGATTTAGATTACCGTTAGTGCACACCTCGTATTCACTTCATTTAAGATAGAGATAAAAACACAGTCACATACAGTATATAAACATGCATATGGACAGATAAGTATATTCACCGACAAACGGACATATAAATACACATACACTGTTAACTTTTTTCTAAGTTCGACCCTTTCTTCATGAAAGATTGAGTATTTTCAGTTAAGAGGGGGAAGGGGTGAAAGAGGGTAGAGAGATAAATGGTCTATCTTGATTACAGAATGAATCAATTATATTGATTTTAAGAAGGTATTCATTTGTTATTAAATTCTATGTAAAATCTGGAATTGCAACCATTGGAACTTGGAATCTTATGAGGTTTTAAATAGGAGTTAAAAAATATTATTCTAATTATTTCTCTATTCACAAAGCCAGTATCAGTCCACTTCTTTATTTAGCGATTTTATTCTTCTTCTTTTTTTGTAATTGATAAGTACACATTACATATCCTTATATCCTTTGCTTTGTTTTTAAAAATACTGAGAGAATTTGGAAAAAATGGTATGGTTTAGAAAATAATATGATTTAGAACATTTTTTCATATGATTTATGATGCAACCTATTACAGTACCCTAAACGTTATTTGTTACAATCCCATCCTATTGTATCGTACGTGTATACTTTTCTATCGTGCATTAATCCTATCCTATCGTGCGTTAATCCTTTCAGGTTTATTATTCAATGTTAACATTTTTTTTGTTTATCATATAGTGTTACAGTACGCACAACGCTATTTTTTTACAATCCTATCATATCGTATCGTGTATCAATCATACGCTTGTATACTGTTCTATTGTGCGTTAATCCTATTCTAAAGTGCGTTAATCTTATCCTATTGTGCGTTAATCCTATCCTATTGTGCGTTAATCCTACATGTATCAGGTTTTTTGTTTAATTTTAACAGTTTTTTCGTTTATCATATCGTGTCAATCCTTTCATTACCAAGTAAATTGATATCAACGTTACAAGTCGTCCAATGCGCCGTATACGATAATTTATTGAACAAGTATGGTACAATTATATCCAGTATTATATCATACGAATTTTTAAATACCTTAGATCAAATTAAACAAGAGAGTACATGTAAATCATATCTGTAAGCAGTGGAAAGAAAAAAAATAATGTGAACAATCGAAGTCCTTTGGAACAAGGTAACATATTTACCTACATATCAACTATATTAAATCGTACGCGGAGTCTATACCTGCATAAACAATCTGTATGTAATATAATTCGTTTCTTCTCTATATTTTTTTTTTTACCAGAAAGTAAGGTATTCACGGTAGAATATATAGGTTGCACACGACTATTAATTTTTACTATATATTCTTACCAAAATTACGCAACTTTAAAAACGAGTAACGAGTTTAAAACAAACTTTTGGGAAAACCCCTCTTTACAAATTTTATAACAATTGTTCCTAACCAATCTAGTAGCAAAAAACACACAGCCATCCACAAGGTACGAGAGTTTGTTTACATCAAAGTTACACATGTGCTTGAAAACCATGCCCGAGCCCTTTCACCCCACTGCCGAAACAATTCAAGTGACATCGTATTTTTTACAAAGGTGGGAAAGTCGGGCATTTACACGTTGTTTTCCATCTCATAAAAAGTACAACCCCTGTCGCTGGCGGAAAACCCCTAAAATCGAAGGGGAATTCGGGAATTGTTTTGCCTCAGCCATGTTTTGACTTGAATCTTCGGAAAAATAGTGTTGTGAGACCTACTTATTTAGGACAAGAGTTGTACTTTAAAGGGACTTGGACACAATTTGACTTTGAATTTTCAAATTTTATTTTTCCATTTTCAATGTTTATACTGATAAATATAGAAGTTCATAATGCTCTGTTAAAATTTGAAACTCAAATATCAAGTTATAAGCAAGATACAGAGTTTATAATTATTTGTTATGTAAACAAAGCTCGAATATTGTCATTTTTTATATATTCGTTGTATTGGTGTAAATTTCAATCAAGTGTAATTTTCTTTTGTTGATAATAGTATTTAAGAAGATATTGAATTACCTTAAATTGATTTTTACATGTCATTTTGTCTAAGATATGGTAATACTCTTCATTACATTTTTTTGTAAACCACTATAAGACTCGAGCTTTGTTTACATAACTATCAATTCTTACCTCTGTATCTCGTTTGTAACTTGACTTTAACATTTAATATTTTGGTCAATCATTTAAAATACACCAATAAACCATTTTATACATACAGAATAAAAGTAAAATTTTTGATCTCAAATCGTGTCCAAGTCCCTTTTAATTAAACCCAATATTTTCTCCGTGATTTGATTTCGGACTGAAATGTTTGCAGCGATCGGCGTTGGTGTTCGGTATTAAAACGAATGTTAATTAGTACAGATACTTTTATGATCATTTACATTTAAGCTCATAGTTTTTGTTAATGAATTTTTACTCGTCATTTTTGTATATTATATAAAGGACAAAGCGAGGATAAACTACTTTGCATTATGCGCATTCCTTGATTCGTACGTGTTATTTATCAAATTCTGCCATTATCAGTTTATTCGTGAAGATCGTTTAACGTACGGTTTAATCATACGGTTATCCTGAACATCGTTTATCCTTTCCTATCGTGTATCAATCCTATCGTATCGTGCGTGAATACTGTTAATGCGTGCGTTAAACCTATCCTATCGAGCGCGAACCCTATCCTATTGTTTATCTTGTAAAGAATAACGTTGCGGTTACTGTATATCGGTATTGATCAAACTCACATTTTAAAATGAAAACAATGAAGTTTTATGCAAGTAATTTGATTTTTCTTCTTTTTTCATTTTTTCTTAGTTTTGCGTTTTGATGATCAATATTGAAATAATTGATATGTACCATTACGTTAATTGATATGTATTTTATATAAAAATATGTTTATTTTGACTTCATGTGCTGATCTAATATTGTTAATCGAGCTGTGTTGATACTATTAAATGATTTACACGTTTTGGTTGTTTTTTGTTTTTGGTTTTGTTTTTGTTTTTGTTTTTTGTTTGTTTTTTGTTTTTAGCTCACCTGAGCTAAAGGTCAAGTGAGCTTTTCTGATCACAATTTGTCCGTTGACTGTCGTTGCCGTTGTTGTCGTCGTTGTCGTCGTCGTTGTTGTAAACTTTTCATATTTTCATCTTCTTCTCAAGAACCACAGGGCAGATTTCAACCAAATTTGGCACAAAGCACAACTTGGTGAAGTTTCTTTAAATGAAAGGCCACGCCCTCTTTAAAGGGGAGATAATTGAAAATTATTGAAAATTTGTTGGTATTTTTCAAAAATCTTCGGCCTGAAAAACTTTAACTTGTGTGGAGGTATCCTCAGGTAGTGTATATTCAAGTTTATTCAAATCATGGTCCCTGGGGGTAGGGTGGGGCCACAATTAGGAGATCAAATTTTGCATAGGAAAAAATAGAGAATCTTTAAAAATCTTCTTCTCATAAACTATTAGGCCAGAAACTTTAAATTAAAATGGAAGCATCCTCAGGTAGTGTAGATTCAAATTTGTTCAAATCATAGTCCCTGGTGGTATGGTGGGGCCAAAATGGGGGAATGGATTTTTACATAGGAATATATTGAGAAAATCTTTAAAAATTTTCTCCTCAAAAACTTTTCGGCCAGGAAAGCTCAAATTAATATGGAAGCATCTTCAGGTAGTGTAGATTCAGGTTTGTCCAAATCATGGTCCCCGGGGGTAGGGTGGGGCCACAATAGGGGGATCAAGTTTTACATAGGAATATATAGAGAAAATCTTAAAAAATCTTCTCAAAAACTATTAAGCCAGAAATGCTCAAATTAAAATAGAAGCATCCTCAGGTAGTGTAGATTCAAGTTTGTCCAAATCATGGTCTCCAGGGGTAGGGTGGGGCTACAATAGGGGGGTAATGTTTTACATAGGAATATATTGAGAAAATCTTTAAAAATCTTCTTATCATAAACTATTAGGCCAGGGAAGCTCAAATTTGAGTGGAAGCATCATCAGATAGAGTAGATTCAAGTTTGTTCAAATCATGGTCCCCGGGGGTAGGGTGGGGCCACAATTGGTGGATAAATTTTTATACAGGAATATATAGAGGAAATCTGTAAAAATCCTTTTTCCCAAAAACTATTAGGCCAAGAAAGTTCAAATTGGCGTATAACCATCCTCAGATAGTGTAGATTCAAGTTTGTTTAAATCATGGTCACTGGGGGTAGGGCGGGGCCACAATGTGGGATAATTTTTTATATATACAGAAAATCTTAAAAAATCTTATTCTCAAAACTATTAGGCCAGGAAAGCCCAAATTTGGGTGGAAGCATCCCCAGATCGTATAGATTCACGTTTGTTTAAATAAAAGTCAGGGGTAGGGTGAGGCCACAATGGGGGATGAATTTTTACATATATATATAGAAAATCTTTAAAAATCTTCTTTTAAAGACTATTTGGCCAGAAAAGCTTAAACTTGTGTAGAGGCATCCTCGGATAGTGTACATTCAAGTTTGCAAAATCACAGTCCCTAGTTGTAGGACGGGGCCGTGATGGCGGTTTGAATTTTTTATAGGAATTTATAGAGAAAACTTTAAAAATATTCTGGGAAAGTTTTCGGTCTAAAACGCAGTACTTAGTGTGAAAGCACAGGTCATGCAGATTTAAGTTTGATGAATCCATTATTCCCTAGAGAAAAGTGGGGCCACGAAATATGGGGGGGGGGGTTTACATAGGAATAGAGAAAAATCCTCTTACAGGTACAACAACAAAAGGGGCTTGGTTTTTACCACAAAAAAAATGGTGGATAAAAATTTGCAGATTTTCAATTATTTTTTTAGCAAGATCTACTGTACTTAGTTGTCAAGATATTTTGATACTGTAATGCTAATTTGATCAGAATTAAGGCAATTGTTGCTCATGTGAGCGATGTGGCCCCTGGGCCTCTTGTTTGTGGGGGATTTTTTGGAGGGGGGATTCAACGTTTAATGCATTCACGGTATTAAACATTTGTACGATTATATTGATACATGGTCAAGATTCAAGAAAGATATACTACCGTAGGACCTTTTACTTCTTCTGACAATTTCTGATTAGAATTATCAATTAAGTAAAATATGTTTTAGGTTTATGTATTGTTATTACCAGAAAAAAAGTTAGAACATATCTAGGATTATATTAAAGCACTAATGATTTTGTGCACCTACATTTCTGAAAACAAAAACGTTAAATTGGCCCAACTTTATATGTAATTTTAACAAGGTAATTTTAGATATTACAACCGATCATAATATGTCAGCCCACTAAAAAAGATGTAAAAAATCGATTTTTAGGGACAAAAATCATCATGGAGATGTTTTTTTTTACATACATATAGATTCAAACAACTTGACTTCTACAAAGTTCGCTACCTATCAATATGCAGTTCTATATTTGTGGTCATGCGATCAACAAAAGTCATGTGATCACCGTCCCATCTCATTTTGATACAAAACAAATGTTCCTTTTAAAGTAAAAAATTTAAAAAACAATTCAGCAATACTCCGATTAATATCAATAGTACACGTATAATGGTGATAACTATAAACACCTATGTTTGTTTTAAGTGAAGGTGAAAAGATATTTAAAGGGACTTAGACACGATTTTTGATCAATATTTCATTTTTTAATTTATATGTTTGAAATATTTTACTTGTGCATTTTAAATGATTTTCTTAAAATGTCAAGCTATAGTACTGCAGTACAATTATAATTTCAATTTATAGAATTTAAGCCGTAAAATAAAATTTAAGCACTGTAAATTCCAATCGCTGGTTGTGTCCTAAAACGTCCTGATCAGTTACTGAGCAACTGTTAAGCAAAATGCCGTTTGGTGTTTTTTTATTATTATTACCAAAATATCAATTTAAAGCTGAATAGTAGGTAACATATTTAAAACAGTATTACAGTATTGTAGACTTAAAGCGATTGGGGGGGGGGGTCAAATAGGGTCGGTCGATTTTACCTACAGCTCTGTGACTCCCGTTCTAATGAAAAAATTCAGAGGAAAAGACTGTGGCAAGTTTGTTTTTTAAATGAAATCTTGCACGCCTAAAAGTCTCCACGATCGACAATAAAATATGGACTATTTATCTTGTGCTATATGTAAAATACTAATTGTTTTTATCATACGATTGAATAATTTCAAACGCTCTGATTCTCTAGAAATGATAAAGCGTTTATATTGTATTTTGTTGCTAACAGTTGCTAAGTAACTTTAAATTGTTAACAGTTGTCAATTTCTTTCTCACCTGAACATCATTTTTAATTCATTGTTTTGAAATAACTCAAAACATCAGCAATATATTATATATATATATATATATATATATATATATATATATATATATATATATATATATATATATATATATATATATATATATATATATAAACAGAGTAAGACGGTCGATTATCTTAAAACTTTGCAAATAAACTAATTCGTGTAAATTATATATGATTGAAAAATAAAGACATTTACTATTGTAGTTTTTCCACACAAAAACCAAATTGGCCTTTTTAGATTGCAACAAAGAATAAGACAATTTACTTTTATACGCTATAAATGCATAGGGGTCTTTTGGTATAAGTGGCCGAAAATGGTCTGTTTGTTTTTTTGTTCTATCATAACACCTAGATTTCAGATCTCCTATAACATTGTTGACAATAGCCAAAGTTTAATTCCAGTTTGGTCCGTGGGTGACTTTGATTATTTGCAATAAGGTTTCAAAATTTTTATTTAAATCTTTGGATTTTAACAAATTCTAACCCTAGAATGTTCTCGTATATTATAAGCATCAACCATATCGCTACTGAAATTGTTGTCATCTTTTCGAATGTTTTTAAAGGATGTTCTGTGCATGTGCATGTAGATATTTATCAACATTAAAAAAAATATACGAAACCACGTATTAATGGTTGTGAGACCACTTTCGCGTTGAAATATATAATTATATTATCACGGTTTAGTTTGAATGTTCATCTTTTGTTTTTGGTTTTTGCAATTTGTTCTGCAAATCAACATTAATCTCACTGACTATATTTTTTTATTCAAAATTTCATGAACAAGTTCATATCTTTACATAAATTTAGATTACCGTTAATGCACATCTCGTATTCACTTCATTTAAGATAGAGATAAAAAAAAACCCAGTCACATACAGTATATAAACACGCACATGGACAGATAAGTATATGCACCTACAAACGGACATATAAATACACATACACTGTTATCTTTTTTCTTAGGTCGTAGTATGATGCAACCTACAGTACCCTAAACGTTATTTGTTACAATCCCATCCTATTGTTTCGTACGTGTATACGTTTCTATCATGCATTAATCCTATCCTATCGTGCGTTAATCCTTTCAGGTTTATTATTCAATGTTAACATTTTTTGGTTAATCATATCGTGTTACAGTAGGCACAACGCTATTTTTTTACAATCCTATCATATCGTATCGTGTATCAATCATACGCTTGTATACTGTTCTATTGTGCGTTAATCCTATTCTAAAGTGCGTTCATCTTATCCTATTGTGCGTTAATCCTACCCTATTGTGCGTTAATCCTACATGTATCAGGTTTATTGTTTAATTTTAACAGGTTTTTTTTGTTTATCATATCGTGTCAATCCTTTCATAACCACGTAAATTGATATCAACGTTACAAGTCGTCCAATGCGCCGTATACGATAATTTATTGAACAAGTATGGTACAATTATATCCAGTATTATATCATACGCATTTCTAAATTCTTTAAATCAAATTAAACAAAATAGTACATGTAAATTACATCTGTAAGCAGTGGAAAAAAAAAATAATGTGAACAATCGAAGTTCATTGGAGCAAGGTAACATATTTACCTACATATCGATTATATTAAATCGTACGCGGAGTCCACTGCACGAAAACTCGCGTTTAATTTCACCTTACATGCAATTTAATCGTTACGATTATTTAAAATTTAAGTATGTAGTATTACATATTGTGTGCCCGAAAACATTTAAAAATAATTAGCATTTAATAGCATTTAATATGAGTTTACTGGGTTCCGTAAAAGAACAAATTTAATAATGTTGGAAAAATTGTAAACTTACTCATACGTACAGATTTATGTGTTCCGTAAACTAACATTATACCTCTTGTATATAAAACGTTTTAATTTTCTTTAAACATGCTCAAAAAATTAAGTTTAATGGATATATTAAATTTGTTTGGTTAATGAAATTTAATGTTGAATTTTAATTCATTATTTGTTCTCGTTTAATTTACATTATACATTATACAACTGTCAAAATTATATACGGATATCTTAAACTTCCTAAAACATTCAAATAAACGCTTTTATCAACTTACATCATACCTCTTGTTTATGCGACGATAATATTTTGATTAAACCTGCCAATATAAACTGGAATTGTATATATTTTACGTCATTATTATTTTCGTTTAATTAAATAATTATACCACCGCATACATCTTTACAGACCCTGAAACGTGCTACTACACCCCTAAAACGAACCGTACCGTTCCGTGCAAGAAACGAACCGTACCGTTCACAAAACGAAACGTACCGTTCACAAAGCGTACCGTATCGTTCTCAAAACGAAACGTACCGTTCACAAAGCGAACCGTATCGTTCACAAAGCGAACCGTGCCGTTCACAAAACGAACCGTACCGTGCAAAAAGCGTGCAAGATAATTTATGCAAGACGCGCCTCCAGACGGACAAAAAAGCGTACCGTACCGTGCAATAAGCCTGCCACTTCCATATACGGCTTATTGACCTAATGTCTTTCGATGAATACGGACGGAGATTATCGCTGACCAGTTAAGTTCAATATTTTGCTAGATTGTTGTTATACTGGATTAGAAAACACATAGTTACTAAGATTTAGAACTGTTATTCTTATTAAAACAGTAACAACATATTTTAATTTAATTTCCTTTCTAAGACCGTAATCATTTCAAAACTTGCATCGCCGATTTCTTAAACATTGTAAACTATTAATGTTCACACAATTCGTGGTTATACTATTTTTATTATTTTTATGAAATGTTTGGAACATTGGGTACATACTGGACCTTACATAGCTTTCAGTGATTTTCAGGAGAGAGAGATGAATGAGAGAGAGATGAATGAGAGAGAGAGAGAGAGAGAGAGAGATCTCGTTACCTGAGACGTTAGAAAATAGCGTATGTTTAGAAATAAATACATTATGGCTAAACAAGGGTTGAAATATAATAATAAATAATTTTACATTCTTTTCAAATTAAAAAAAAAAGAATGCCGACTTAAATTACGCGGACCAACAATATTATCGGTGCTTTCAACGAGAACTTGAATTTTTGTGATCTGAAATCGAAATTATTTGTTCTTTGATAAATTCAAATTAATTTTCCAAATATATCTATTAATCAATTGATATATTATCAAAATTCAAATCAATTTAAGACATGTGCCTTTTTTCCTAAACAGACGTGATGTTGTGAATGACGATCCGATTAAAATGTCGGGATCTTGCCTTAACGTCATTTCATCTGTTATCGGAAAAAACCCTTTTAATAATACACCTTTTAATTTGTTTTTAATTAATCTACAGCTAAACTTTAAACCAATTAAAAATGAGGAAAAAAAACATTTCAGATCATGTTTTTAAATATATGTGGATTTGCTGTAGTAAAAGACAACCACATATTACCGGTGACTCGAGTGATTTGTACTTCAGCTATTTATGTAGCAATAAATAAACAAAAAATCACTCTTATATGATATGCTATAGATAAATACATGTACAAAATCTTAGTAAATTAAATGCGAGCAATGAAAGAAAAAAAGTATACACATTCCATAAATAAAATAACTTTCAACTTTATTTACCGCATAGCTGGTAATGGCGGCGTGATTTCACATAAACAAAAATCACTCGTGCGAGAGTCTTGATAAAATGGGTAGGCAAACCCGGGCCGGGGCAATATAAGAGTAATAGGCCTACCCCCCACCCCCCACCCCCACGGATTAGGAGAATTTCATTATTTGGGGGGGGGGGGGGAATTGGGTAGGTAACATATTTTTGGATAGGCATACCCCCCCCCCCCCCCCCCCCCCGGATTTGGCTTTTCATGATTTTGGGAAATGGGTTTTTTTGCAGTATTTCTGAGGATAGGCCTAGCCCCCCAGAATAGAGAAATAAATTTAGTGCTATATAGTATTTAAAAAACTAAAATTAAAAAAAAAATAGTGCTTTTAATGTTTTCTTTAAATATTTATTAAAGATTAAAACTATAATAAATGTGTAACACCAAAACATTACTCACCTTTTCAATTTTATAAATTAGGCTCTAATAAGGATACCTCCTATTGGTTAGAGTTGTGCATGTTACAATATTTGTGATATACATGTAGCTAACATCCTCATAATTTCGGAATTTTTGAGTTTATCCCGGGCGATCGGATCCGGTTTTAATGAACCGGTATTTCTTAAAAACTGTTATTAATTGAAGAATTATTACTTTCCTTTCAATAAATGACTATTTCTTATTAGTATTTTATATGTTTTACCGGAATTAAACGTGACATGTTCAGTTTTTTTCTTAAATTAGTCCACAAAACCGTAAAATGTCGACCCGGGTTTGCCTACCCATTTTACCAACTTGGAAATCAACAATCGTCGATAAATTTCTAAATACACATTGTTTTGCAGAAATATTAACAGCGAATACAATTATAATTATTGGTGACTTATCCTGAAAATTTCAATGAGATTGGTTGATTATTAACAAAGGAAATTGAAAAATATCGATCTGCCCCAGCTTTTTGTTTGCCCCGGCCCGGGTTTGCCTACCCATTTTACCAAGACCCCTCGTGCAATATATGTGTACAAAAGCTGATCAGAAACACAACAGCGTCTTTCATCTTGTGTTCTATACACAACAGGTGTTGTTGTCTTATTTTGTTTTTTGGCAGTTATTGTACTTTACAACTAACCCTGTATATTTGGACGCTTAAACAGGTGTACACGAGATGCCGGTATTCACACCTTTCCCCGGACACCTGTTTGGTAACTCATTACAACCTGTCGTGTGTCTGAATATATCTTACTTCTACTTTGTTTGTTTCGTGGCTTTTCTTAATCTCTAAAAAAACAACAGAACTATCTGTAGATATGTACACACACAACTACACGTAAGACTATCGGCGCGTGGATCCGTAGAACAATTCAGCGACTCAATACATGCGGGATTTTCACAAATATTAACTTGCAATAAAATATCATTTACCGGGTACATTAATGTACCAAACACCAGATTAATCACATTGTAAATAGTTGAATGGAATGTAACATTTTGCAAGTAGATGTAAGCAAAAACACAGCTCTTTTTCAATTAATTTTCAATCTAATATGTATGATGTGATAAAGCGTCAAAATTTTAACCGTCGCGATCAATATGAATACATTGTCTACTGTACAAACTTTTAGTTCACAAAGCATACCGAACCGTTCACAGAGCGAAAACGAACCGTACCGTTCACAAAGGGTGCAGCTATTTTTAGCAAAGCGTACCGTTGCAGGAAGCGAACCTTTCCGTTCACAAAGCGTAGCGTACCGTTCACAAAGCATACCGTACCGTTCACAAAGCGAAAACGAACCGTACCGTTCACAAAGCGAACCGTACCGTTCACAAAGCGTAACGAACCGAACCGTGCAACTGGTGTAGTAGCACTTTTCAGGGTCTGTATATAAGTTCAAACATCCAGTTGTTTTCCTTGAAATTGTTTTTGCTATCATTTTTGAAAATTAAAATCACACACAAGTCCACCTGATTCGATTTTGTTGCATGTTAAAAGTCTCAAAGATGTAAAAAAAAAAAAATACATGTATTCTTACATGGCAAAACATTTCAAAGTTTTAAGCATAAAAGTAACAATTTAGAAAATAACAATATATACGAACGTCATAATCAGATACATGTGGAATGGATGCCATTACAATTTCTGATATAGTTCTTTAAAAAACTTAAAATGTCCAAATTTGGAATTGTTAAATGCACATTTGACTTAAGCCAATGCAGGCTAATACACATTAAATGGAAATAATAATGGAATCTATATGGACTAGTAGGAAAAAAACACAACTGAAACAGACCCATAAAATTTGCTGCAAGGTCTGCAAATAACAAATTCGAGTTTAACTTTCGTATTTTCATATACAACGTAAATTACAAGACAAAGTCAATTTTTCAATATAATGCATGTGTATAAAGAAAAGCAATTGTTGAAAGTTGACAATACTGAAGTAATCAAATTTTGTTACTTATTTACTGGTCACTAAAATACATTCACACGTACACACAAATTCTCTTTCCAAGTACATGTATTTTGAAAATAGTATGTTTTCATAGAAACATACATAAAACATACATACTCTACAGTTCATAACTGCAAATAGATAAGAGTTTCCATGAAAACCACTTCAGAGAAGATATATATTAACAATCATATTATTTGTAATAGCGTTGAAAAAACCCTATAAGTAAATAAGTAAGTAATTTATTTATTTATAGTGACATGTGTATACATTTCCAAGTGTAATATTAACAACAGTCAGCATAGATTAAATACCCGGCCCGTCGGGCCTATATGCCACTTTGAACACATAATACATGAAAAAAGAAAAGAAAATTACACAGCATCAAGCGGTAAACAGAGATATGATTGAAAATATACATGTATGATTATAAAAATTTCTTCAGAACCTTGAGTTTGCATAGTTTATATAATACCGTGTATGTTTATTTTCTGAACAATAAAGATTGTCTACGTGAAAAAGAATGATATAAGTATTTGGCAACCTGCCGAGGATAATTTGAAATAAGAACAATTAGTGCATCTGTATCTAACAAATCTAGTAATTGATTAAACCCAGTATTTTCGAAAAGGATTCTTCTATAGTCGTTATATAAAGGACAATGTAATAAAAAGTGAATTTCGTTTTCTATACTATTTTTACAACAAAAAGTACAAATTCGCTCTTCAACAGGTTCACCGTGGTATCTACCCGTCTCAATTCTCAATGGTAAAATCCCACATCTAAACTGAGCCAAAATTGAACGCAATTGTTTAGGCATATCTAAAACTACATAATTTTCTCTACCAAAAACTATTTTAAAAAGTGCGTAAGTACGTAGTTTTGGAATATTGCTAATCTCACTGTTCCAGAAATTTGAATAGAAGAAGTGTATTTTTGATTGAACTATATTTGTGTCTACTATCATTTTAGAGTCAAAGTAGTAATCTAAATCTAAACAGTGCAAAATTTCTTTTAAATCACTACACCAATTATTCCTACATATGTTGTAATCAATTTCAAATACATTTCTTGCGATCCGTTCATTGTCAAAGGATAAAACTCTATTCCAATATCTAATTACATTAATTCCAACGTCTATATTGACTAGGTACCCATCCAGTGTCTCCATAAATTGACAAAGTTGGCGCAAAACGATGAACTCCAAGAAAATAACGAATAGCTCTATTTTGAATATTATCTATCGATTGAAACTTTTTGAACCCCGAGACACTGAATGAATAGTCCAAAACTGGAATGACACAAGAGTAGAATAATTTCTCGTATGAGTCAAACCTAAAGTCTTTTTTATTATGTATTGAGGAAATAATCTTCCCAAGAGCACGCCCCCTGCTTTAGCTAGCCTTTCTCCATTTTCAATAAAGTTTCCTGAGTAAGTAAATGCTATTCCCAGATACTTATAATTATCAACTGTTTCTAGTTTATTAGACCCAATAGTAAATTCAAAATTCGTCGCTCTTGCCCTACTTTTTCTAAAATGCATACACACCTATATATATATATGATGCATACAAATACCAAATTATACTAAATTGAATGAACAAATTGTGTTCAATTATAAGATGTACATGTGCATCTCCAATCTTTAATTTTAAACACTTCGTGTGATTTAAAAAAAATCCTAAGGTTTTATATTATAATATTGAAAATTTATTATACAGAAAAGAAAAATACATATTCTAATGACCAGACTATTCAGTTAACATTTTGGAATGTATAATAAGTAATTTTAATTTACACAAACATCCAATGCAAACAATAATTGATTATCAAAATTTGGCGAAATGGTAAATTTAAATCATGGAAATTCAATAAAATTCTTCTAGTCTATCCTGTTAAGGTCTGGAATAAGATCTAGCATATGCATGTACAAAATGTAAAACAGTTATGACATAATAAAAAATCAACTCAATCTTACTTATCATAAAAAGAAAACAGTTCCCCATTATTTTACTCAGAAATGTCTTAT
Source organism: Magallana angulata (assembly GCF_025612915.1). Taxonomy (NCBI): domain Eukaryota; kingdom Metazoa; phylum Mollusca; class Bivalvia; order Ostreida; family Ostreidae; genus Magallana; species Magallana angulata. The sequence continues at coordinate 95,972 of NW_026441861.1, forward strand.
CAAGTCTTGTTTTTTTCTTGCATCTGTAAGAAACTGACAGAGAAGCCTCACTCGCCCACAAGCAAGAGCAAAAGGATCGGTCTGAGACACCACCTTTCTCTTACTTGGGTATCAAGATCTGCAACTTACTGCCAGGAAAGCTCTTTCAAAATACTCTTGCATTGTCTCCTGCTTAGAATTCACTTTAAATAAAAATTCTTCTAGTCTATCCTATTAAGGTCTGAAATAAGACTCTTGCATTGTCTCCTATATATTTTTAATGACAAATTTTGTTCACTTTAGAGCTAATTAAGCTAATTAATTATATAAGTGAAACTTGTACAAATATGTAGATTAAAATAACTTGAGGTAAAAAATTGTATTTTTTCCGTAAATAATTTTTTAGTCTATTCCCAAGTTTCAGGAACAAGCTCTGAAAGATGTACATACAAAAAGTCCTGTATAACTGCCTACATGTTCATAAAAACTACTCTTTACTCAATAAATTACCAAAAACATAGTTTTTAACTCTTTACTTGGACAAAACGAAACAAATTATGATAAAATATTCGTTAAAATAACCACTTTATATCACTCATATACTAGTATGTGTTTAGTTTATAATTTGATCTATGATTTTAAACTTATATAAGCCTTTGACAGGGAAGCCTCACTCGCCCACAAGCAAGAGCAAAAGGATCGGTCTGAGACGCCACCTTTCTCTTACTTGGGTATCAAGATCTGCAACTAACTGCCAAAAGAGCTCCCTTTAAAAATAAATAACCTCGTATTGTCTTCAGTTCAATTATGCTTTAAAGATGTATGCACTAATTATTGGAAACAAACTTAAACATATATTAAAATAAATTGAGATAAAAAAAAATTATGACTTGGTTACATGCTATACAATAAGCCAATATGACAAAAATTGAAAATCATAATGGCCAAATTTAATCTGTAATTGATCAGCATAAAAAAAAATCAACAATAAAAAAATACACAATGAATATTCTTTTATATAACAGAATGAGTTGAACAAGTAATATTATATCCTGTTTTTAAAAAAATACCCAGCATATTATTAGCTAATTAAACATGACAGTAGCAACTTTTTTTAAATCTCAAATGACCAATGTTCATTTGATATATTTTCTGGTTTGTCTCTAGATGATTCTTTGTTGGTTCTTATACATCTTATACTTTGCCTTTTTGAACATTTGGATTTCAGAGCGGAACTTTTGGTGTCCAATTAAACATTCGTCAGAGCGCCACTTTAGATATGTGATTTCATATATTGTATCATCTTCTTAATCATTTTCATATTCTGAGGACATCATCATGTACTCAACATGAAATACAGGTTCTACTTGTTTCTTTTTCTCCTCATCCCAGGAGGTCTTTTGTTTAAATACAGCCTGACAGCCTGTCTATAGTACAGCTTCCATTTTCTACAACATATATGCACACATAAATACACATGTTTATACACATATATTGTCTTTAGAAAGTCAACATTGTTAAATGTTAGGCTTTTCTTTTAAATTCCTAAGACAATTTATTTAAGCATTAAGTCATTGTTTTTGGAAAGAGGAGTAACAGGCGTTTGTGCATCATGAAAATTTGTCTACACACACTATTGCAGTTATGAGACTATATATTTCAAAAAATAAGAGATATTTGTGAAACACAATTGTCCCCTTCTTCCTTGGAGACCTCTGCAAAGAAATGAACGAAAAAGCTAATAATTGGGATTTTCCCAAATCCAAGGGGCATTACTCTGTCAAAAATTGCTCAATTAGACTCTATATCAAACTTGACCTATATATTATTATGATGAATCTGTATGTCAAATTTCATATTAATAGGAGCAACCTCTGCATTAAAGGAAATTGTTAGTGGACCGGCCGATCAACAACAGTAATGCAGTATGCCCTCCCTTGTCTGAAGGGGGCATAATAACAAGTATTTACACTTCTGTTAATTCTTGCATTATCTGCAAATGCGATTTATACATCAAAACTCCTTATTAATCCCAAAGGAAAATTCAAATCAATAGAACAGTCACTGTATATAATACAGCATAAATTAGAACTTCAATACATGTTCATGATTTTGGCAGTTGTAAACAGGGACATTTGAACATATGTATGGCCTAGACTCTCAAAACATGCAGTGCATATAATTGGACATACCTTGTTTCCTTTGATACAGATCCATTCCTTTCTCGAAAAAAATCGACTCTCTCCTTCCTTTATCTTGCATAGACAGGAAATATTTCTTTATTGCATCTAAAATATAACATTGCAACAAAAATTAGAATATTATTTGTAAAGTTTTATTTAAATACAAGAGCTCGGGATCTGACAAACAAAAATTTTTATTGGTGTGGTCTAAGTTATTAATTCTTTAAAAAGTTTTACCTCAACATTTGCTTTCCATCATCGGATTTTATTTTTCACTACAATCCTATGGAAATTCCATGGGAGTATCCATCATGCACAGCAATCTGAAAGTATGCATTCACAAAATATCATACCAAGGCCATACAATTATATAGTTGCTGATGTTCAGATAACTCCTGTCAATACACTCCACATGTACATTACAGTATAAGCCTGTGTTATACGATTAACAAAATTTTTAGATGTGTATAAATGATTGAATATATATTAATATACAAGACAGTCACAACATTTATGCTTGGGTATGTGCAACAAATTATCAAATATATGTATGTTATGTCACAGCAATTTTACATTCAAACATGCCAAAAAACATCAATAAGGTTTTAAGAACAATATGAGTTTCATGTGTGGAAATCAGGTGTAGAACAAAAATGGACGGCTTTTTCACCCAATTCTGTTATTTATTTTAGCCAAAGCTTTTTAAAATGTTGTGTTCAGATGAAGCCTACTATTTTAATTCCTGTTTATTGTCAGAGAATGTACCACATAATTCTCAGCCCTCCCTCCAACAAGATTCTAGCAAAACCTAATCAAAAAAACATTTAAACAAAAGGCTCCAATAGATTAATCACTGAAAAAAAATCTGCAGCTTCAATTTAGTCATGATTTTTTTTAGGACTGGGACGATACTTTACTTAGCAGATTCGGTACATATCACGATATACGAGATGCGATGATACATATCACGATACATTGCAACTTAATGAAAACATGAATAAGGGCTTAAAATTTATTGAATCTGTAAATGTCCAAAGTGATTTCATTATATTCAAAATGAACGTTGAACAATTTACAAATTACGTTCATAAACAAGTAATCTGAAAGTTTTCCACACTCCAGATTTAGCTTCGATTTGACAACTTTACGAGGTTTTCCGACATCTTTATACTTTCATATTTGTACCATAGCTGTCGCTATATACACCACGTTTTCTTTGTTTAATCAAAGTACTGAAAGTACTGTTAGACGGTGGCTTCGTTTGAAAATGGCATATTACATGTAACAATGAGTGATGTATGATAATTATTGTTGTCGAAAACCGCGGCCAGTATCGTATACATGTACTAATACTTAACGCTTACTCGCACAACTGGTCGTGAGTTTCCTACATGGATGATTCTGTGGAAATCGTAGCTGTGATATCAATCCACACTTTACAAATGCTGTGTCTCTTGGCCGTCATCTTTTGGGGAAAACCCAAAGATTTATCACAGTAGCCTTTGTAGTATAGAAGTTTGTATCTATATTTTGTATCTATATGTTAGTATCTATATCAGTTGACAACCCGTTTTCGGTAATACTATGTATTTTGATTGCCCAAGAATGGCTTTTTTCAATTAAATATATATATGATATGTTATAATACAAGTTTACAAAATGGTAATTTCTAACTATATTCAGTTTGAAATATAAAAAAAAAAACGATAAGAAAAAAATAATAAATCTTTAAGTTTTGGTGGTATCGAACCCACAACCCCAAAACCCAAGTTCTATAAAGTGTCCTAATGTCAGGTGCTCTAACCACTGAGCCATTTCATTCACAACAAAGTGGGTTGTTTAAATGCTATATGAGAAGTTGACTACGAATTTACGGACTTTTCTAAAACGTTCAACTGTTGAGCTACAAAATGACATTTTTTAAACTGTAGTGGGTCATCTCTCCACATTTTTGTTGAGAAAAATCGGTTTAAATTCCATTAAACCACATTTAGACTGTGACAAAAAATATGGAGCTCAGACCCACTCTATGAAAGAAAAGGCATTTAAGTTATAAAAAGTACATTATTTGGAGGTGTTGACACACACGCGCCAGTTTAAATCAATATATTGCAAGTATTTAAAATAGTTTAAGGTTACAACCCGATGTTACGTTAAATATACATTGTTTTTAATTATTTTTTTAAAAAGTATCAGATTTTATGATATTTTAATTTTGCCGTATCTAATCATTCCTTATATAGGCATTTTACACGCCTTATTCACCCACCTTCTTTGATTTTATTCTTTGCATGTATTAGACAATAGATCTAGGGTTCGCAAATCCCGGCAATATTTTCGGAAAGCTATAGTTCTGTAGCTCAGCAGAATTCTACAGTCATCTATGAAGCACATTTTTTTGCCTTCATGATTCATTATTTATTGCAAATATAGCATGGATGTATACGCTACGGCCGATGTAGCATTGCGTTAAGTGATGACACTTTCTAACCGGTGTGTATTTCAATTGCGAGTCGACAACAAACTGGCCCATTATTTGTAAATGCATGTTGACAAAATGCTAACACTTGGAAACAAATGTCGAAGAAAGTTCATAGTAGAGTTGTACTCGCGAGTTCAAAATTATTTGAGAACAAACGGGGCGATGTTTACGTACATATGTAAATAATGTTATCTGTTAGTGAAAAAATGCCCCCAAAGCCCTAATACATTTAGCAGGGACGGGCGCATATGAATTAAAGTCACTATTTGTACTTCGCTCATCGAATTGCGTTATTCAAAGCATTGTGAAAAAATTCGACAGAAACTGTTTAGTTAACAAAATTATCATATCTTACATTACCGTTCACAATGTACCATAAATGTATATGGAATTTCGCATGAGTTGAACCGATTCTTTTTTCTCACAAAAACACTAGCGTTTGCTGCAAATTAGAGATACGCGAGCTGATTAATGACACGCCGTGAAATCCATAAGACGTTTTACAGCAAATGTCTTTAATCCCTTATTTGCTTACAAAAATCTGAACTGAAAATCTTTGAAACATCGTAAAATGTAGTTTATATACATGTAAAATGGCGACTCGATTTGCACGTGAATTTTACAATCCGACGTCGATTAGCGTGTTTGAGAGAAAGTCAGCAGCAAGTAAAGCGTCAACATCAGTAGTAAATATTGTCTGATGAATATTGAAGTGCCTGCAATAAAAATATTACAGACTGAGTGAGGTACAAATAAGGTACATTGTAAATCACAGGTCAGTCCAAAATTAAACACATTTGTATCGTAAATTTTAAGTTTTTTGTGTTTTTGAAAACACATGCACACTTGTAGAAGAAAGTGTGCCATTGATCGGTTGAAGTTCAAAAAAATGTAATTTATGTAATATTTATGTAATATTCATTGTCAGTATCTGTTGTGAATTCTTTGGAATAAGCAACAACAAAATAAATATTCTGCCTCAACTAAAACTAATGCGTTGAAAATGACTGAATTTATCGATGAAGCATAATCATAATTGCTGAAATATGAAATGGCAAACCAGTTTAAATAGTGTTTCTGACAATTGTTTACATCATTAAAAAAAACAAGAAGCAATTATTGTGAGATCTCTTGACAAATTATCGCAGTGATATAGTTTAAATGCAGTCCTGATACAGAGTTAAACGTCACAACTTACAGTTGGTGCTTAAATTATTAATACCGCGTAAGCAGACAGGGTAACGGCTCATTTAGAATAAAACACATGTTAATTTCATACATCATATAAATGTATGTACAAAATAATTAGCGCTATATAATGCTTAATATATCTGATAAGATGAAAATTAATTCTCATACTGAAATCGACACATAGATAAAACATTGCCTGTAACCCTGCATACATGTACCTAACAGAGTTATCGTTCCTTATCCGCTAGGGTCCCCGTGAGAAATACTCTTCCGGTCAGGACCGTAGCAATAGACCGTGGCTATTTATAGCCACCGTCTAAAAACGTGGTGTATATATGGCAAACCCGCAGTTTTCTATAGCGGGTATATACACCTATAAGAGAGCTTGAAGCTCCGCCCTCTTTTAGTTTAGGGAAAAAACCACATGCATTAATAATTACTCTTTATTAGTGGACAGAAATAAGAATAACCGAGAATTAATAAAGATTGAATCAATAATTCAATATACTCTCTCGCTCTCTCTCTCTCTCTCTCTCTCTCTCTCTCACTCTCTCTCTCTCTCAACCGTTTTTACGGCACAAGAACAAAACTCAAAATTAATGATATTTCCCCCTCTGCCTCCCCCTCTTTCTCTCTCCCTTTCTCTAAGTATAACAAATCGTTCACAATGTAATTATTATGAGCACATATTTACTTGAATAACCATCATCTTAAAATCCACCGAAGTTAAATGTGCAGTTGGTGAAGATAGGTCCAGAGGCTGAGTTGTCAACATCCATGGAGCGTGGTGAATCAAGGGAAGCTGTAATAACCGTAGAGGTAGGCTCATCACTTTTCCTGAAGCGCTTAGGTTCTAACACGGTGGATACTTTCTTCATCATGTCGTCTGACGCTCTTTTGTATTGGCGAACAGATTCGATTGAACGGTGACCCGTGCGGGCCATAATCTCCTGTTCCTCTACCCCCGCCTGATACAAAGCCGTCGCACAGGTTCGCTTCCCGGAGTGATTGGTAAAGTTACCACTCAACCCGCCCTCTTCACACATGGATTTCATCATGGTTGACAATTTTTTTACACCAATACATTGTTTGCTGAATTTTCTACCCTCTAACGCTCTTCTGTAGAACGGTCCAGCCGAATCCCCGTCGTCGGATACACTGAGAACAAGGCAAATGTACTCTTTATAAATATTGTACAACTCAGTGTCCGAGAATATGTGTTTGAAGACTTTTGGCGAAACGTTGCGCTGGTTAAAACCACCTGCAATTCACAAAAACTTTAATTTATATTATCAATGAATACTAGCATGCTGATGCAATTTCCTAATTAATTCTCTCTTTTTTTTAATATTGGAAATGATTTTAATTTACTCAGCAAATGATCGCTACTTTATCGTTTATCTTTTGCAAATAATAAAATTTTTACCTTTATATGTTTTATTGGTCCGCCCTTTAAAAATGATCAACGGGCGATCATTATCATTCTCATCTTGCAGTTCAAATTGATTTATCGCCAGATTTCGGTGTTCGTCAACTCCTCGTAGGCCGAACAACTTACAGTTGTAGAAGAAGACCGAATATAACATCGACTTGGAAGTGGAATTTCCGTAGATGTTCTTCTCCCAAAGGCATTTTTCGTCGTTTTCTGACAACGGCTCGGCTTGTCTTTTGACGATTCCAATGCCTTGAGACGTCAGTTTAGACATTTTGGCGCTCAAAGCCTGACGAAAACCTTGGAAACAAATATTTTTTTCATCCAAAAAGTTCAATGGATTTCCATTTTCACGCAGATGCCTTAACAGACCTACGCACAGCTGGTAAAGGGATCTGGGTGGATATGGGTTTCCATCCTTTCGTCTGACTTCCAAGACAAATCTCGTCATTAAGTTATTCATCTCAGTTTCGTTCGTTATCTTTTCCAAGTCGGGAATAAAGGCCCCAGTAATTTCCATTCGATATTTTCTCCATTCTAGAAAAGTACTCAGACTCCAATTAGTGTTTTTTACGCGTGTTCTTGCTTTCAAACGACTTTTTAATAGAATATATCTCCTCCTCTTCAACCAATGGCCCAAACCGATTGTTGTCTTCTTCATTGGTATCAAACAAATCATCCAGCCCTTCAAACATCTGCAAATCTGCAAATTCAGCTTCCTCCACTTTGTAAATATCTACTGTTTGTGTAAGTGACATTTCATTTAAGGATTCCCCAGCTTCGGCAATATCCAAAGCCTGAGACAACGCAAAATCCAGTCCGTCTTCCTCCATGTTTTACCCGGAATAACCACCCGAACACGTGTCTTTTTGAGCGATACCTTATGCCAGTTCAATCGTGCGTGACAAATCGATTGGCAATAGTAAACATCGGCTTCTGTGTCTTATTTGTTATTTAGGTCAGAAAAATACTAGTAACTAATGTGAATGTCTTGAGAAAATTAAAAAAAGAATTTGAATGTATTTATAATTAATACGTTAAATAATAAAATTGCACATATTCTCTCTCTCTCTCTCTCTCTCTCTCTCTCTCTCTCTCTCTCTCTCTCTCTCTCTCTCTCTCTCTTTCTCTCTCTCTCATCCTCTATATTTAGTAACAACATTTTGGTGTAGCTATGGTACAAGCAAGTTACCGATATGCTGGTTTGCCCTAGATACCCGATGACATTTTGAACGCCCACTCGGGGCGTTGCCCCTCGTGGGCGTTTCAAAATTGTCATCGGGTATCTAATGCAAACCAAAAGAAAAGTATACGGTAACTATAACTAGGAGCGCGGACTAAAAATAGCTGATATATGAAGCTCGGATATTTTTGGAAAATAAAAAAAACTTCGCTAAGGTATTGTTGTATTAATGGTAAATGTATCGATCCAAATATTGTCAAAATATATACCGTGATGCACTGGTGCATCGGTGGATTGTCCCATCCCTATATTTTTTGGTGTTTATATGTTAAATATAGCAAATCAGACCAATATTTTATTGACATCAAATATAGTATAGTTACATGGACTTGGTTGGGTACACATATTTTAACTTTCTTATTTCCTTTCTTTTGCGATGGATTACTTTCAGAGAGTATTTAGCGATGATTTCCTCCTGCCCCTCCAAGATTTTTTCCTGCAGAAACTCAAACTTTCTCAACTTGAAAAGAGGCCCCGATGCTGGTCCTATTCAATATCAAAATAGTGAAAATAAATAAAAATACAGGCATTGAAGAGTTATGCTAGGCCTCTAAGGGAAATCAAGTCAAGTCGTACCCAAACCGACTCGTACCCATGCGACTGATAATCAATAGGTCACAGATTGTGACTATAATGGGTAGCAATTCTTGGTTAATAGCTATACTAGTCCTGAGTTTTTCCTTCCATCACTTTTGCTTGATATTTTGATAATCATAAATACCTATGCGCTCAAATCACGTTCATCCACAAAATAAATATGAAATATGTTCAGATTATCTGATTTGAAACACCCCTTTGGCTTTTGCCCCTTCAGATCTCAATATACAACTCAAAATAGTCTATGGGGATCTTTCATTGCACCAGCTATGAAATAGCCTGGATAACGTTGAAAAATTGTGCAAGGTGTTCCAAGTGATTTCCAAATGGTGGAAAAATGTACCAGTAGACAATGAGTGAAAAATGATGTGTCATTGAATAGAGATATCTTGGATATTTTCCATTTCATCGATACCAACTGTACTTCTGTTTGAGTAGGTGTATTTTTATAGAAAATCATCAAAAAGTGATGGAAGCAATAACTTGGGACAGATTATAATCAACATTGATTAAATTTGAAACTTGTGTGTTTAATCATTGCCCCCCCCCCCTCCAATCTCGAGTTATTTTTTCATCATTTTTTTTTAACTATATATTGATTTATGCTACATTGAAAAAACACAATTAACGCAAAAGCTATGTAGAAATAAAATATATACCACTGGTATAAAAAGCGAAGAATTTGCAATGTCAGCAGACACCATCTTGTAAAATTTGACACCTCGCTAGGAAATCCTTACATTATTTATACTTGTTTCCTATCATATCGCGGGTTCTATGGTATCGCAGTATTTCTATTTACGTATAGTAGCATGCACTGAAATTGAAATTTGACGTCTGAATATTTTTAGACATTGTGAACAGACACGTTATACATCAGTGAGGTATATAATACAGGAAACTCACGATAACATTAGTTTTTGGAAATATTTTTGTATTGATCTAGTTGATAAAATGATATAACTACCGCGATATCACAGGACGGGCTCATAACTGAAAAGAACTGACTGGCTGGAAATGATGGTCTCTATAATTTCATAAGGTATTATTAAATTGGGTGCAATGCCATTTTGTGACTTTAAAATAGATCGTCGTATCATTTTTACACGGTGTCGAGGTTTCAAATGGTGAAAAAATAACTCGTGAATGTGGGGAGGGGGGTGAATATATAGAAAGAGGGGGGGGGGGGGGTCACTTCCCCAAGCATCTGTGAGTACAGATTTTATACCGATAGATAATATGGTTATTTGATAATATGACATACCCGACAATATTTATTTAAATAGATAATCAATATTAAAAAGTTATGATTGTGGGCATAATAATGTAATTGAAGTTAATGTTCACTCGGACTATCCGACTAATGTCATTATTTGATTACAAATCAGTTTTGGTACGAGTTGACTGTAATTCTTACAAGGGAAATAATCATGTTCACAAGGGGAAGTAACTATAAAATTGCAAGAGCATGTGTAATAGGACGCGTGTTTATCGATACCGTAATCACCATCATACCTATTAAACAACCTGTACTACTGGCCGGCGAACCTATCTCCAAGGTACTGCTACATGTAAGAACAGAAGTTGAGGCAAAGGACTGACGTTGTGGGACATTTTTGCCATCTTGTTTCTCAAGAGCGCTTTACCTGCTTGACATGGTGGTGACTATCTCTTCCCTTTCGGCACTTTCTAAACGGTCTTGACAATGGATGTTTTCCTAAAAAGTTCGTCGATGTACGAATCTGATGATTCATCAGTCCAAGAGCACTAAATTCTGATAGATCTATTTCGCTACTTCACTCGAATCGATATCCGACATGTTATCTCCAACGCAGCTTGGCGGGTTCAGAATTCTCTCGATTTTTGATTGGCTTAATTTGATTCGCATGCGCGTAGAGGTTAAACAAACTCTCTCTCTCTCTCTTTCTCTCTTTCTCTCTCTCTCTCTCTCTCTCTCTCTCTCTCTCTCTCTCTCTCTCTCTCTACCATCCTCAATCAATTGTTATAGTCAAATATTTTTTGATTTGCTTTTTGAAGGTTTTTTTTTACTACAAATCAAATATTTCCTTTAAGTGATTAATTTAGTGGGTTTTTTTTCGTTCCAAACCCCTTCCACGTACATGTGAGTTCAGAGCATATAATAATATTGATTGCTTTATAATATTTTGTCTGTGTGTAAAAATATTTTATTCTAAATGAAAGATGTATTAATGGCACATTAATTATCACGTATATTATTGTAAATCAAACTTAGTTAAACTTCAAGTATAAGCATATTTACATATAAAGATCAAATTTTTAAAATTATCATAGTTCTATTTTTTTTCTTTTTAAACATTATTATTCTTTTTTGTACATTGTATCTAATCTACTTATACGTGTCTGAAAAAATAATCATTAGAATGTTTTGCGCGTGTTTACCGTCTCGAACCCCTCCCACGATTAAATCAGAACATAATATCAGATACTTTGATATAAGCGATTTTGTCTTTTTTGCAATAATGAGTACGTAAAGAACATTTTATTTTGTATAAAATAACATATTATTGACATATTAATTATCATATATATTTACTGAATACCAGAAACATTATTAAACTTAATATATAAATGTATTTACGTATGAATGTCAATTTTCTTAAACGAAACGTATAATTTTTTCTTTTAAACTACATTATTCTTGTTGTATATCGCATTAAATCTAGTTATACTTTATTATAAAATCCAATCAGGTATATGACATTAAATGACATCAAAATTACGCAACTTTAGACACGAGTAGCGAGTTTAAAATAAACTTTTGGGAAAATCCCTCTTTACAACTTGCAAAACAATTGTTCCTAACCAATCTAGTAGCAAAAAACACACAGCCATCCACAAAGGCACGATAGTTTGTTTACATCAAAGTTACACATGTGCTTGAAAATCAAGCCCAAGCCCTTTCACCCCCATAGCAAAACAACTGGCATCAAAAAATTTTAAAAAAATTGTAGTTTTACAAAGACGGGAAAATCAGGCATTTTACACGTTGTTTTTCATCTCATAAAAAAGTACAGCCCCTTTCGCTGGCGGAAAACCCCTAAAATCGAAGGGGAATTCGTGAATTATTTTGCCTCAGCCATGTTTTGACTTGAACCTTCGGAAAAATAGTGTTGTGAGACCTACTTATTTAGGACAAGAGTTGTACTTTAATTAAACCCAATATTTCCCCTGTGATTTGATGTTTGCAGCGATCGACTGGGGTGTTCGGTATTAAAACAATTGTTAATTAGTACAGATACGTTTATGATCATTTACATTTAAGCTCATATTTTTGTTAATGAATTTTAACTAGTCATTTTTGTATATTATATAAATGACACAGCAAGGATAAAGCACTTTGTATTATGCATATGTCTTGATTCGTACGTGTTCTTTATCAAATTCTGCCATTATCAGTTTATTCGTGAAGATCGTTTAATGCAATCATATGTATATCCTGACAATCGTTTATCCTTTTCTATCGTGTATCAATCCTATCGTAATTTGATTTTTTTTCTTTTTTCATTTTTTCACAGTTTCGCGTTTTGATGATCGATATTAAAATAATTGATATACACCATTACGTTAATTAATATGTATTTTATACAAAAATATGTTTAGTTTGACTTCATGTACTGATCTAATATTGTTAATCGAGCTGTATTGACACTATTAAATGATTTACACGTTTTGGTTTTGTTTTTTTGGGTTTTTGTTTTGTTTTTGTTTTGGTTTTTGGTTTTTTTGGAGGGGGGGGGGTCAACGTTTAATGCATTCTCGGTATTAAACATTTGTACAATTATATTGATACATGATACATGGTCAAGATTCAAGGAAGATATACTATCGTAGGACCTTTTACTTCTTCTGACAATTTCTGATTAGAATCATCAATACAGTAAAATATGTGTTGGGTTTATGTATTGTTATTACCAGAATAATAGTTAGCGCATATCTAGGAAAATAAAAGTATTAAAACACTAACGATTTTGTGCACCTACATTTCTGAAAATAAAAACGTTAAATTTGGCCCAACTTATGTACTTTTAACAAGGTAATTTTACAGATGTCTTTTTTCATACCTATAGATTCAAACAACTTGACTTCTACATTGTTCACTACCTTTTACTATGAAGTGCTATATTTGTGGTCATGTGATCACCGTCCTATCTCATCTTGATACAAATCGAATGTTCCTTTTAAAGTAAAAAAAAAATGAAAAAAAAATCAGCATTACTCCGATTTATATCAATAGTAAACATATAATGGCGATAACTATATACACCTATATGTTTGTTTTAAATGAAGGTGAAAGGATATTTAAAGGGACTTAGACAAGATTTTAGATCCATATTTTATTTTATAATTTATATGTATACAATAGTTTACTTGTGCATTTTGAATGATTGACCAGAATTTGAATGGTATAAGGCAAGTTATATGAGAGATACAGACGTAAGAATTTATTGTTTAGTAAACAAAGCTCGAGACTTATATTTGTTTACAAATAATGTAAAGTACAGAAATATCATTTCTTTGACTAACTGACCCTTGGCGAACAAGGTAAACTGATTCAATGTTTTCATAAAATTTATTAGATAATGATAACAGAAGATAGCAACATTTATTCAAAACTGCCACCGATAAACCACATTATGTAAACAATAAAATGGCTCGAGATTTGTTTACAAAATAATGATGTCAAATTCAGTATCTTTCTTATAACTCAATATGTGACTTTCAAAATTTGGACAAAGCATTAAGGATACAAATATTACCTATTTTAAACATTACATATAAAAAAAAAAATACAATTTTGAACCAAAGACGTGTCTAAGTCCCAATTAACACAAAATACATAAAATGGACTCGTCTTAAAAATATGAGTCTAATATGTTAATGCATTTGAAAGAAACATATAAGAAACCTTACATAGATATAATCATGACAATTAAGCAGACGGTATCATTTGGCATTTTTTTTTACAATTTTGAATAAAAAATGATTAAGGAAGTTTTCATTGCCTAAAGGGGCATGGTCACGATTTTGGCCAAAAATTATTTTTCCGAATTTAATAACTACAATGCTTCAGAGAGGCATTTTGAATAGGCAACCGAAATTTGTTGAGTTATAAGTAAGTTACAGAGCATGAAATTGTTTGCTATGAAAACAAAGCGTTTGTTTACATTCTGAACGTTGAAGTAACAATTTCAGTTTTAAACCTAAAACGAATGTGTTAAACGTTAGGAACTGTGTTATCTATGGTTAAAATAAATAAAAAGATAGACAAATAAGCTGGAAAAGGATTTTTTACTTGTATATTGAACCTATGTAAACAAACACAGGTCACGAGCCTTGTTTACAACACAAAGAATTGTGAGCCCTGTATCTTGCTTATAACTCTACGAATAACCCTCAAATTTTATTTGATCATTCGAAATGCATTTCTAAAGCATTGTAAATGATGAAAACTAAAAATAGAATTTGATCAAAATCGTAACCACGCCCCTTTACGATTTGAATACCTAACAATAAAAAAATCTTATTCAAATCGTACGATGTGAAACATTATTAACCGGAGAAGCATAGCAAACAGGAATGACAATAATTCAATTGTTCATGATTATTTTCAATTTTATAAACATCTGCTGCACAATATATGCATATATTTTGCGGCCTCTAATAATGATTAAGAAAGTTTCGAATGGAATGAATTTGCCCCCACAGAATTGTGTTAATGTTCAAACCTCCAGAACTCTCCCTGGTTATTGTTTGTCGGCGTGTCTGGTCCATTCCAGGGATATCTACATGGTGGCAATAAACCAGGTAACCACAAAATGCTTTCTAAAGAGTAAAGATGCTTCTTAATCACCTTCCTTTAATATGAGATTTGGCTTTCTGCCATCGTCCTTATGTTTTAGGTAATTTACTTACTGTTTACACTTCTTACAATATGAGCCTGTTTATATATGGGGTCATTTCACTTCTTTTTAAATTCTTGTAGACCTCAATGCACCAGAAGAAATGTGTATTTAGGGCATGAAATATCCTCACAAGTGGAAATATCACGATGGAACATTGATTAATAAATTTCCTTATCTGGATTTATCGAATGAACAGTATGAATACTACATGCAATTCAGATCATAGGTGTTTCAATGTGCCGATTACGTTTTGTTCCTCTCAGCTTCATGTGTGAGGCTCACATCTTAAGTAAATTTGACACTTAAAAAATCAGACTGTATTGACTGCTGATTAAATCCTGGAAATGGAAAATCTTTCAGTCAGGATCACCAAATATGTATAGAGATTTTTTGAGAACATCTTCAGAACAAAGCAAGTCGTATTATAAAGACATCTATAGATAACTTCAACTACATTATTACTATTAGGTTTGTTACTGACTCACTACTAAATATATCGGGTTGATCAATTTCATAGATGGCGAGGGGAAGCCCAATATATTTCTGTTGTTAGCTAGTTACAAACCTAATAAGCGTTTTGTTTCCCGAGGACTGTCAAGTGACATATTTCTTCACAAAAAAGTGATCATCTACGCAAACCCATGTACAAAGTACCTAACATCCCGTCCAATTTAACTCATTAAAACTGTTAAAAATTATCAATCTCATCTTTCAAATACTCTTTAAAAATCCTTTGCTTCTCGCATGCTTACTTACAATATGTTGTTGCTATTCAATTTTAAATGTGTTTTCCCTTTACTCTGCATATCATTTCAAGCATAATTTTCAAAGAATATGTACAAGAGCCACATAACGGATAACTTATAAAGGACTATAAATGGTTTTAGCCTAAAATGCCCCCTTTAAATGGACATTTAGTCATTTTACTGTTATGTTTTGTTTTCTTGCACGGATATACATTCGAAGTTTTATCATAACTTTCATTTTGATTTCAGTGCCCACAATTTAAAAGTATGACATTATACAGTTCACCTGTTCTCGCCATTTGCGAATTTTAAGCATAAAACGGTTTGTTTTGAAGCAGTTTTTCTTTAAGAAAACATTGATTGATTGCTTGAACAACCAAAATATTTTCAATAAAGATGTATCTATCTATTACTGATAAGTGACAAAAAGTTCGTGCTTGTTCAAAGCGTCGCTCTATATTTCCCATTCAAATAATGATTTGAAAAATGTAAAATTTTCACTCATTTTGATTGATTTATAAAAACAGCGTCACTTCTGACGTCATATACTGCCAAAAAAAATCAAATTAATAGGCCAAAATTAATTTATATCAACTCCTCTGAAAAATAACACAACAATTTAATGTACCTGAAACACATTAGAAAATTGCGATTTAAGGGGGCCAAATTTGACTAGTATTATATATATATACAAACAATCTGAAAAATCCAGGGAAACATGCATGTTGTTGACTCCCTCACTGGATTCCTTTAATTGTATATTGTTGTATTAAATACGACAAAGAATACACACCTTTTAGTATTTGCAACCATTTTGCTTTTTCTGGTAATTTAAGTATACTAAGTATGTTTTCCACTTTCCCCTATCGTTACAAAAATATGATTTTGTCTACACAGATACTTAAGGTATCGGATGTACAATTGAGCCTGAGAGATCGGGATTTTCCGGGATGAGCTCGGTAGATTACGGAGCTTGAAGTAAATTTTCAAAAAGTTGCACTATTTTTGATCTAACATGATAAACAATAAAGAATAAACAATTGATGTATAAAGTCAAGCAATATTTTTTTTCTTAATTTTAAAACGAGTTATTTTAACTCCCCCCCCCCCCTTACGTTGATTGTGATGTTGTAGCAGCTTTACGTCATTTGCCGTTGTATGACGTTATTTTTTCCCGCGGCGCTCTTGCAAGAACGTGAAGAAAAAAACCCGAATTTATAGAGTAAAGTTTGCAGTGCACAAGTCACGTATTTCGTCGAAAAATACTGAGTAGGTTGTTTAAATCATTGATTTTGTAGATATTGTGACTGTGCATAACTTGAATTAGGGTAATCTGGTAATTGTATGGCCCTATTTAAATTTTTTGTATACCTAATTTCATTATACATACAGAGTTTTTCGAACCTAACATTTGTATAACGGCGTATTTGCTACTAACTATTTTTAATAAGTTCCATGCATACGGATTTGTGGTTAAAATGCTTGTACATGTTCATTGTAATTATTGTGTTTAAACATCTTCCTTGTTATTTTCCGTAAATCAAGTAAACAAGAGTCAAATAATGACATTTCTAATCATTGATTGTATTTTTTCATCGGGATTCCAAACAATTTTCTTCTCTCGCATTTCATATTACATGTATGTGCATGACCGGAACACTTTTTACTCTTTTTCAAATCGCTGGATCTTATATCATTCAAATAATACTATTAGCTACCGGTTCCGACTGCTTTAAAGTCAATTCGTTTCATTTTGCTGTTTACATAAAAGAGGCGCGTCACCATCCAATGAAATCAAATACTCAAATTTTGATTGACAGGTTAAGCCATATAACCGATGTCCGATATTATGTTTGGTATTTGTATACAATCTTATCGTGTAAATTACAACACCACAGCGTCATTTACGGTTGATTCATATTTTGTTATAACTGTGTAAAGCATGTTGATGTATTTCGTATTCCACAATTGTACCGTTACGGAAACATCGTAGTCAGACTTTATCGGCAGTCTCCATTTACTTTATTTTATTTTTTTTGAAAAAGAATACAAATTTGAGTAAAAGATAATACAATATATAAATAGTGCCTGTTTTCGAGGGGTGTCAATTTCAACTGTTACCCTCCCAAACAGGCACTATTTATTTTATTATACTGAGTGTCTTAATTTTAGAGATTTTTTTACTGCTTTTATATAGAAATGACGTGAATTCCATGGCGAACCGTACGCACATAATTAACGCGCATGTAACAATTTGTTGTTTTACCCGTTGCTAAGTGTGTTGCTAACGCTGAGGGTAATAGAACGATTATCAACTGCGTCTAAACCAATCAGATTTCAGTATTTCACATGACAGTATAATAATGTATATTGTTTTCTACGAGTTAAAGGTTTGGAATGAATTCTAATAAAACATTTCAACGGTTTTTGCACGCTTTGTTCGTAACGCTCTACACACCTGATGTGACCCGCAATTCACGAATTCGTTGTATTAGGAACAATATTTTTGTGCTGAATGAAAAAAAACCAATTTAAATTTTTAAATCTAAAATTACAAGTTCTCAATCGTAAAAGGAATAGAAAACAGAAAAATTACAAAGTAACCGGAATATGCGTTGGATTCTGAATGCGACGGCTGACGTGGGGGGGGGGGGGGGATCGCATGATGTCGTCATGGTCATTGTAAAAAAAAAATTCGCAAAAATAAAGAAAGATATTGATAAAGGTAATCAATTTATTTCAAAATTGTTGTTGGCAATTTTTATTGATAAATATTATTAATGATTACACATATTTTCGTCAAAGAAAAGTAGTATTTTGACCGTGCGTGATTTTCAGCGCTAGAGTTACTACCCCATAGTGATTTGGGGGGGGGGGATATCTATTTTTAGAAATTACATACCCTACCTATCAACCGAGTACATAGAATATATTCCTTACCAGGCATCATTTTTTTGGTCAATTGTACATTGGATACCTTAAGAAAACATTTAAACCAGTTTCAATAAGTAGTTGGTAATAAATGTAAGCATTTAAAAAACTTGTTTTCAAACTACATATTCAAACTTTTACATTAAATGGGATCAAATAATCCACATTTGTTTTTAAAAGTCTTCACACAAATTGCATAATTTTTTAAAATTCAGAGGATGAGTAAACGTGGATTGTGTTAAATATACCGGTCTTATTTTAGCAATACTGATAACACTGATAAATGCAATTTCAACTCCGAAAGTTATCAATGATGTTATATAATGATCTAATATTCAGTTTAAAATGTATATGTTTCCTCCGAACACTTCACTTCAAAGTTTTAGATACTAGTAATTAAAGTAAAAAAAACAGATAAACATGTAAATATATACAATATAAAAGCTGTATCTAATGATTCATTCTGTAGAAAATGATCAATGCAGAAAAAACAAACAAAATACGCTGACGGAAGTAAATACCACTTTTAAACTATCTTTTATCTTATTTTTATTTTTTACAAAGTTTTGTTGATCGGGTGAAAACTTTTTTTTCCTTCCAAGTTTCATGATGCATGTAATTGAATAGTTTTGAAAGATATGTTAAAGGTAAATTGAATCTTGTGCAAGATTTCATAATCAAAAAAGTAGCTCAACGTCTGAGTTATCTGATTTGGATACCTGTAACCCAGATAAACAATTAAAACGGTATATAATTGTGTGTTTGATTATCTCCTATCGGGAGAGGACACGTGTCACCCAAACAATTGTATCCAATGAAAAAGAAACAAGCATTATAATGAGTTCAAAAGTAAGGTCAGAGTTTCGTGCAGTCATCCAGAATATCATTAGTTGTCCTCTATCTAAGACACGCGTGGCCTTTTCAACAGTGCTGTGTACACTAACCAGTGAACTTTTTGCTATTTGTAAACATAGACCGAAACAACTTAAATATTTGTTTACGTTAAATATCATGGAATCTGTTATATTTGCAGGGTTTTTATTTTAGTTCACCTTCAACTCAATTGAAAAAGTTTGTAAGACTTTCATTACTTGGATTTTACATGTTGATGACTCTTAAATTTTATGGTTTCATGCAGTTTGTGCTTTAGATATACTAGTGTTTAAAAGAAGATTTGTTTTCCTCCTACGGAAAAAACCCACAAATTGTAAGTTTACAGACTATAAAATGCCATTAAATCATAATAAGTGCTCAATCCAATTGATTGTCAGGAACACTAGGGAAATTTCACCCCGAAAAATAAAATTAACTCATGACACTTCAATAAGGGGTTCTGATTTAAAGGTGATGCTCCATTGAAATTGTAACGAGAAACATTAAAACAAAAGCCATTTAATTATTTTATCTGCTTTATTTCTGTGTCTAGGGAGATTTATTTATCAAATGACCAATAGGTTAGACAATTCTCGGCCATTGATAGAAACGTTTTTTTTTTTTAAATCTCGAATTCTGTGCATTTTTAAATATCACTTGTCAAGTTCGAGTAACAAATTAATTGACTACATTAGAAAGAATCAATACTGTCATCGTCGTGTGTCCAACCAGTCAAACAAGAGCACAACAATAAGTATCTACAATTTATATATATATATATAAATATATATATATATATATATATATATATATATATATATATATATATATATATATATATATATAAAATCAATAAATTTACAATTATAGATATTCACACACAAAATAAATATTAACAATATAATGTTTATAAAATCCGATTCGTAATGGCCTCTTATGGTGGTTCATATGTCAGCAGGGTCCCTCCAGTGTTCCTCCAATTGGTCCTTCTTCGGTATCCCGTCCTACACAGGAAAAATGTCCACATGTGTGCAACATGTGTTCAACATATATTTTACATATATATTTTACATGTGTAAAACACATAAAAGGAGCACACATATATAAAGTGTTTAATTTCACACACGTTTAACATGTGTTTAATATGTGTTAAACATGTGTGAAATTAAACAGGGCATATTTTATATGTGTAAAACAAATATTCTATAATAAAGGTACGATCATCTTTACTTAAGCTTTCATTTAAAATATATTACGTACAGTGTGCTTCTTATGCAAACTATTCCTTGATATCAATGTATAGATCATCAGTATACTATTGCAGATGCATACCAGGCATATAAAAAAAATAATAACAAAAACTTCATTAATTTTTTTTCAGGAGTTTATTCTTCATTGCCATGTTACAATTCATTTCTCTCTTCCTTGTTCCTGTAAATAAAAAGAAAAATTACACATACATAATTATGTATTGATTTTATTTCATATTTAACACCATTAGTTATTATTTTCGCTGTCTCTGTTTTACAGTATACATGTACACTTGTTACACTATCCAATGATATTACATTATATAGATTCAATACTAGAATTCATACAGAAATATATTAGATAAGTACCTGGTAATCTAGGTCAGAATATGTATTTATATTGTAAAAGTGAAATCACAACAAATCTTTTAACTTATCTCTTGGTAACCCTTGATTCTTCTTTCTTTTTCCCACAGAAGCCCCTTATATGTTCGGTCTATTGTCTCTTTTATTGATGCATAGAACTCAGGTGACGGAAAAAATCTCAAGTTAGTATATAGTCATGGTATATTTCATAGATTGAAGGATATAAATTAAATTGTCATTAGAGAATCAAATTTTCATTTTAATTTAAATACATGTATTTCTCTATCAGAACTTCCATACATGTAGTTATTAATATGTTTTGCGGTGCGACCGTTGGGGCGAGCGCAGCAGGTGATCAAAAATGAATTATGATAAATCAATAAAAATAAAAGTAGTGACGTAAAGTAAATGAATTTGAATGCTGATTAAAATCATATCTTTGTAACGCTCCGAAATTATGATAGTCGCTGAATAAAGTGTAGCGACATCAGAATTTGTCGGAGCGGATCAAAGATCTGATTTTAATCAAATTGTTTATATACTGGTCGCACGCCAGTATAGAATTTATCTCAGAATAAATGTTCATTGTTGTTGAATAATAAAGATTTAAACATAATGTAAATTAAATTGCAGATTATTTCCTCTTTTCTTGCAGCAGACATTTTTCTTAAAATTACAAATAAAAATTGACTTATCACAGACCCCCCCCCCCCCCGTTTAAAAAACCCCAAATTTACGTATAAAAACATTTGTTGATCACATAAGGAAAATGGATCCCCCGGGAGCATGTAATACCGTAAATAGTAGTGAAAATAAAGACACCTTTGAGCAGCTAAAGAGCTAAAGGCATACCACGCACTCCCCATTCCTCACCCAGATTAGAATTTTTCTGATTTTGAGAATTTTATTTTTCTTTTTGCTTGTGAAGATTTTTTGAATGATGTTGCCACGCCCCATTTAAAAAACGTTCCTGGGAATTACCGTAAATATAGTGAAAAAATAAATGTGAGTATTCATCCAAATGAGAGCGAGTTACAGTTGTTTCCTGTCTCTGAAGAAACGTCCCGATTCGTTAGCTCTGCAAGATTTTGAGAAGATTTTGGTATTTATATTTCAGCAGATTTACAATAACTACTTAGAGTAGGTTCCCCTTATTGTGACGTCAAAGTTCACGTCGGTCAAGTGTAGTCTGTCTCTTTGAAAACACACAAGAAAAAACTACGCGAAAAATACTGTTTTGTTTACTTAAAAAGCATGATGTTCTGGAAATTACACAACTTATCTGTTTCTCAAAAGTTTTACTTTGATTCTCGCGAGATGGTATCCAGTCTAGTGAGATCAGCCGACATTGAGGAATTGCATTGTGGGTCGAAATTTAATGACGCCAAAAAATTCTGTCGGATCAATGTGTAAGAAATCCATTGTGACGTCACTCGAAAGGACGATAACTCCGTTAGTCTTAAAAGTAATGGAAATTGGCGATGTGTTATTTACAATGCATACATGTACATAGTCTTTTACCTTTTTTTCGTGAGAGTGTGAAATGGGAAACCATAATTACAGGGAACTACTGGGACGATTAAAACAAGGCATTACTGGTTCGATTTACTGACGCCAAAAAAAATCCGTTGAATGAATGTGCAAATAGTCCGAATTTTCTATTCACACACGCCTTGCCGGTAGAGCTCTCTTCGCGCCGGCGCTGCGCGCCGCCGAGCTGCACTAGCTACTATATACAATCATGCATGTATATAATATAATCATAATTCTCACCTTTAAACTCTGGCCAGAACTTCTAACATTCGGTAAACTTTTTCATTGTTAAGAATGCCCTCTGAAAGAAATGAAGAAAAAAAGCAAAATTCTTTGATAAAGTATCATTCAATAAATAGTTATATATATTTATACACATGTACATGATGCATTTTATTTGTACATAATTATGTACCCTAAAGATGACTAGTATTGTTGATTTTTATTCTTATATTAGTATATCATACACATGATTTTACAAAATCAGACTTACAAGTGCTACTGTCATCTTCTTTCTCCTCATGTCCACAGGGCTCTTTTCTGGTGGAGTGAATTGCCTGTACAAATAATTGCACAGGTCATCCTGGGGGAGAGGGTCTCAAAGTCCATTGTAGAGTGGAACAGCTAAGAAAAATAAACACCAGACTTTAAATATTAAAACTAAAAAACAGATATTTGTTTAAAGCAATATGAGCTGCAATTTTCATGTTGAATTGTTTTTTAAGAAAATGTTTTTTTTCTACTAAAATGACAAAAAATATCATGGCTTTTAAATTTCTGTCAGCTCTGTTTTTGTGGGAAAAGCCATTAAATAGCCTTAATTGGAGCAAAATTGAATTATTGTCGTCCTGTACAAAAATTGATCAGCTATATATACCTTATAAGTGAACTCTTTTTTCTGACAAAAATTAATGATTTTTTCAAATCTTATTTACCAAAAAAGTTTAGGTTACAGGCAGACTTATCACACTAGCGTGTTTTTGCGACAAAAGAAAATTCTAAAATATACAGCTCATATTGCTTTAAATCAGTCACTGTATACACATGTAAAAGAAGTCATTGTTGTACATCCTAGAATTACCATTATTACAACTATAAAAAACTGAAATATCCAGATTTTCAGAATTATAATGCTGTTTTGCAAGTACATGTACATGTTATACAATAATTGTTACAAGTGCTGTTGATTGTTAAAAACCAACAGCAATTTTAAGAAGTCTGAAATAAGAAATAATAAAACAAACAATTTTTCATGCAGCCATCAGTGGATACCAAGCAGCTTTATTAAACAGAATTCTGATACTACACATATTTTTGCAGCAGAACTGGCAAACTAACCTAAAAAAAAAACTAGCCATCTCTATGTCGATCTAACTTCAACTTCCTTCTTTTCAATGCACTGACCTTAGCAATTCATGTGTGGACTGGGTTTTTTCTAAAATGGTAATATCAACTTAACACAATCATCAGAGGTTTTTAAACTGGCATAAAATAAATATTGAATTATGAGGAGGAAAACAGACATATTATGATAATATTTGTTTCAAATAAACCTGAAATATTTGTAAAAGTTAGATTTTCAACACTTAAAAATTACGGTACAATATACAGAAATTCTTGATATTAACAATACAATCAGAACTCCACGTATTTAGATTTAATTACCATGATTTGTCACTTTTATACCAGCTGCAGTGTAGAACTGTCTATGAAATCAAGAAGAATGTCTGGATCTTGAAAAATTCATTACCCTATGTCTTAGGACTTCCTGACCGACCAAATATTGGTAGCCATTTTCTACAAAAAAATAAATTCCACACAATAGTTGTATTTATACAATAAGTTGCATATCTTAGTACATAGAGAAAGATACAAAAGAAAGTCAAGCAACAGTTTTGAAGATAAAAAACTGAATTTTACTTATAATACTTACAACTGCATAAACAGTTTAGCGAGACATATCCCTGCTATTCACTGGGTTAGTTGTGACCTGTCTGAAAATAAAGTGTGTTTAAATTAGCATACAATAAGAACTCACTTAATATATATTAAGTAACCAACTGGACATTTTAGCAACTTGTTACATAATAAGTAACATTTTAAACAATCAATTTAATTTTCAGTTTTGATATATCAACAACAACAACAAAATTATATAAAACTTTCGACTTGGTGCTTTAAGTTTTATGGAATACCTACTCGTTTCTTTGCAACGAGCTTCACTCTAGTTTATTCTTCTTTCACTTTGATTGAAATGTGTCTGATCTAAATAAAAATGTATTTGATAAACATATATTTAATGTTGGCTTAATTTTTAAGCATTGTTCTGTCTATAAATGTGCTTTTTGCCAGCTACAACTGCTTAATTGAAGCTTTGTGGAAAACGTTTACCGACAGACCTAGTACCGTTTACATATAGCAGATGTAGTATATACCTTTATATGTATATATACATTAAATAACCGTATTTGCCTTTACATTTTATCTTAAAACTTTCATCAAGTTCACCTAAGTAGATTGGATCAGCATCGATCGTTTCCAATACAGGTTTCTTGTTTTCAACCCAAAATTTCATGGGAAACACAAGCTCTGAGCTACTTTTCGCGTTATAAGATGACTAGGTTGCTACCAGCAATATTTATATAATTTTACAATACAAATAAATGAATAGGAATGATTGACAAAACTTGCTTTTAGCCTCAAATCGAATATCTGCAAATGATTCAACATCTTCTGCTTCCGTGACGTAAAAAATGCAAACGACAAAATGGTAAAGCCAATCGAGATAAAAATCCGGAATTGGTTAACAAAGAGCTAAAGCCACGAAGGGTCAAAATCGGCCTAATATCCATATTTAACAATATTACCAGGAAACAATCTCAGAACAATGTACTTCACAAAAATATAAGCCTTGGCTTGGTTTGGTCCCTATCAATGGTGTAGGACGCATGGGAAGAACATGTGTTTAACATTGGTTTACAAACGCTTTATGACGTCATATTAAAAACAATGGCATTAGCTTTTCATGAATAAATTCAAACTACTAAAATTATTTAAAATCAGTGCACAATTACAATGTTAAGTTCTTTAACCCAAACGCCAGAGTAAAACATTTACATTCATATACATTTCATGGATTATTTGAGCTTCAATTTTTTTTTATTGAAATTGATAGAGAATTTTGTTAACTTGCTTAAAGTAAATATGATTATAGTAATCCGTCAACTTATTTTATTTTTAAGTCAGGAAACAAGTGTTTAAACGTTCAAATCAACTTAAACCCTACTCCAAAAGCTGATAAGTACAACGTACATCAGATACTAGTAATTCACCGGGGTATTTTTCTAGCGATTGGGGGGAGGGGGGATGCAAGAAAAGTTTTACGTGAGTTTCAGGCAAAGCGTGAACACAACAAGCGTGTATCGTGTAAAACGGTTTTTTTTTCATGCGGTTCCTCTTTAAGCATTTACATGGACAGTAGGAACAAATAGAATTTGAGTAGAAATTTTTTCATATACTTTTCATACCGTTACAAAGATTTAAATACACAATATCAATCAAAGTTTTATATAAAGTTTGAAGAAATGACCTCTATAGACATTTAATTCTTAACCAAGTGTTGGTAATATTTTACGTTTTTGTTGTTAATAGCATATGACAAGCATCCCAATAGCTCGTACATGTATTTTCCTTCAATAACTGAAATTATATTGTTGTGAACAATCAGCAAACATATCACTTGGATATTCCATAACACCCGATTTAACTGAACCAGTCAATCAAGCTCTATTTGTTTTTTTTTTGTCTTTGTTTGTTTGGTTTTGGTTTTGTTTTGTTTTTTTTTTTGGGGGGGGGGGGGTGCTGGATTGTGAAGCGTTTCGTTGTTGTCAGCAGTCATTAGAAGTAACTTTAAATAAGTTTGAATATTAATTTTGATTAATTTTACAATTTAAATGAAAGTGTTTTCCCTAGCTATAGAACATTTTAATGCATAGGGGAAGTTTGTCAGAGTAAGTTCGGTGCGGCGTAAAAGCGCCCCAGTTGGCAAAATCACTGCGCGTTTAAATAATACAACAATTTGCTGATATGTACTATAATTCATGCAATTTTATGAAATCTACATCAACAAATATTATTTAAATTCATAATCATATTTATCTACAATTTTTCTGGTGTTCTGACAAAACTTATAACATTTTTTTTTTCAAAATCAATTTTTGGGAGTTCATTTTAATCAACTCTCCTATGCAGTTACTCTGGCAAACCGAAAGTGAAACAGTGTTTGGACCTAAGCACAAATTATCACCGCTGACAAGACTTAGTTCTTCAAAATAATAGAAAAATTCAAAGTAATGTATGCTGAAGCATTGTTTTTCAAGGAAACTTATCAATAAACACTTTGAAAATACAAATGTAGTCAGATTTTATAATACGAACAACTAAGATATTTTTATAGTCTCATGTATTCCTACGCCAGAGTTTATATACTAGTAGCCTCGTTCAACCAAACGCTCGGCTGTCTCCGTATAAATCTCCGACAAGCAGAGAGGCTCTTTTACTTGTCGGAGATTAACGGAGACAGCCGAGCGTCTGGTTGAACGAGACTAGAGTTCGATATTAATAGTGCTTGGATCCATAATTTTTTTTAAAAATTGCTTTGATTACTTATACATAGTTTGAAATCTATCTTTAAATATTACACAACATGATTCATATGGGGTTTCTCGAAATTCTTGTCGGAAAAGTCTAACAATCATATAATAAAAAGTGCGTAATTCAAAAACATACTAGAAACTAATTGCCATGCAAGATAAGAAATAATAATCGATAAAATCAACTCCCGTCTGTACTTCAGTACTTTCATTTCAAGAGGCTAGCCTTCACAAGAAATATAGATTCAAAAGGCAGTTCAAAACCCTCTGTCCTATTCTTTTTCCTACATATTATTTAGAGAGTTTTTTTAAGGGAGGGGGTGAAGAAGAAATAGGCAGAACAAGTCAATACATTTACAGCAAACTTGATTCAACTTGTTCTGGACAGTGTATATTTCTTGTTTAAATCGGGGGTTTATATAAAAGTTTCTATGATATCGTGAAACCAGTCCCCTTCCCTTTACATACATGAGTGTAAACAGTCAATCATTTTTAGAGGCATAGTATATACGATGCTTCTATTCATGTGACAACGCTTCCGTGTATTTCCTTTATTCTCAAGTTTCCAATATCCTTGCGACAAATAAACCGTTCAAGCATATCGAAACCAAGCTAACACCATCGAGTGAACTTTGTGCTGTTTTTAGATCTTGGAAAATCCACAACATTCGATAATGGCGGAGATGTCGGAGAGGGCACATTATATTGAAACAAAAAGTAATCACGCCTCTATTTATGCATTTATTACCGATTAATAAACTCAGATTTAATATATATCAATTGTCTTTTCACCATATTAACCATTTACCACATTGGCCCCTCTTGCTGAGATCAATGTCGAAGTTGGCGACGCTCCCTGCGCGTGCAAGCGATTTATGAAGTTTGAGCGGAGAAACGACAACTTTATATCTACTAAACACTGTTAAGATGTAAAATAAACGGAAAAAAGATTTTTGCTATATAACAAGATGCATACCGAGACGCATGGCGGCACTGTGTGATGCATGACGGGGGATCTTCAATGCATGGCGGTACCGCGGTAAACGGTAAACGACCTGAATGATTGGAGAATGTGCAAATAATTAAACTGAATTATTTCCATGAAAAATTATCTCTACTTACTCATTGCGATGGGAAAAAATCCATGATAATCATAATCAATGTTTTTATCTACAACAATATTGATTAAGACTTATCTTTTGTTCCAAGTTATTAACCTTTAAATTAAAACATAAACAGCAGAAAATGAAACACTAGAAAAAAACCTACATCTCCATGGAATTGAACACACTTAGGAATTCCAATAAATGGAACGAATTTAAATATTTTTCGTAAGTATGCCGTTATACGAATCTGAATGTTAATTCATTCATTTCTTCGACAAATCAGTACACGGTGTTCGAGTTAAACAAAAAGGTCGCCCCTTTTGTAAACAGTGACCATGGCGACACGGTGATGAGTGTTATATAATGATGGATTTATGCAGTTATCATAGCACAAAGGGATACTTTAAGAGTTTACATTTTATCCAATTACCTTTTCATTTCAAGAATTATCGTATTGATAAGTTGACTTTGGCCTTTTAATACAAAATCAACGGTCATAGGCGAGCTAAAACGTTATACCTGCAATATTAAGACGACGTACCTGTATACGCTTAGTATTAAAACGAGTGTTTTTCGTTTTCAGTTAAAACTAACATAAAAACAAAAAAAAACTTCATATTTTTGCATCTCAAAACATTTCTGTAATCAGACAAGCAATATAGAGGCATTATTTAAAATATATTTGAGGGGTATTCCCCGTGATTCTACTGTTCCGATAAGTGTGAAGCTGAATGTAAAGTTGGATTTTAGATGTGGCCACACCTCTTGAACAAAATAAAAGTATGCAATATTTTTGCATTTTTGTACTCACTTCTAAAAGTTATATATCTAATTTTGTTCATCGGATGTGGCCATCTGGAAAATTTGGAATAAATGCTATAAAATTGATATTTTTAAGCGAAAAACGCTAAAGCGCGCGTGTTTTAACGTCTACAGTACAGCTATGACGTCATAGCAGAATTTTTTTGAGGTACTTTTTTTACGCTCAATACCTATAGGTTTTATTTTCATTACTATTTTTCCTCTCCGCTTTTTTTCATTTTCCATGAAAAATAGGCCAATATTGGCCCTTCGTGGCTTTTTCTGTAAGTCAGTCGGCAAAAGTTTGTTAAATAAATTTTATTTTTACAAGTATTTACTAATAAATGCATAAATATAGGTGAAAGTCATGAAATGAATAATAAATTAAACATTTTGTTTTCGTGTATATGTTCTTTTAAACATGTATTAAACATATATTATTTTACATATGTGTTAAACATATGTAAAATGTATATGTTACACACGTGTATAATATATGTGTACAACATATAAATTTTAAAACATGTGTTGTACACATGCATTATATGTGCAAAACATGTGTAAAATTATACACATATTTTACAGATGTGGACAATTTTCCTGTGTATATGATTTAATATTGTATCATATTAAAAATAGTGTATTATATCATACAATACCATATCAAAGGAATCATGTTATATCATTTAACAACAAACACGTCTATCAAGCAGGTTTGAGTGATGTAGGAGATTTTTTAGCATCTTTGATAATGGAGATCAGGCTCTGCATCTGAAGCTATCACTACGAATCATTTATGTTAAAGTTAAATCAACTTTGCAAGCTATTATCTATAAAACATGTGACCTGTTCCAAAAAACTAAACCTCATCAAGCATCCGAAACCTATGGCTCATATTCAACATTCAAGCCTGTCAGGTGCATCAGTATCATAAGACGCATCATCCATACAAGTTTAGTGAAATTAGTACAGGTAATAACTAAAATATAATCATCAGAGGGCACCTGTTTCAAAAACTTTAACCAGGTCTTAAAACATTAACCTCCTCCAGCATCCAAAATCAATGGCCCAGATTCAGCATTCATGCCTATCTAATGCATCAGTATTATAAGATACACCATCCATGCTAGTTTGGTGAAGTTAGGACCAGTAGCAACTAAGATATAATCATGAGCGGGCCCCTGCTCTAAAATCTTTAACCTGCTCCTAAAACCTTATCCTCCTCCAGCATCCAAAACCTATGGCTCAGATTCAGCATTCAAGCCTGTCTGATGCATCAGTATCATAAATCCCAACACCCATGCAAGTTTGGGGACGTTAGGACCAGTAATAACTAAGATATATTCATCAGGAGCGCTGCCAGCCAAATGGCTACACCCGTGATTATCGGCTCTACATAGGAAAATTTGATGAGATGCAAGGACAAATCATAGGAGAGAGAGTTGTAAAACACTTGTGCAAGGACATTAAATGGAAAGGTCATCATGTCTTTTTTGACAGGTTTGAATAAATTGTATTACGATATACTTTGCCTTTCTTTGTTTGCTCACCAGGAATGAATTCTAGCTTTCCTGTAAAAAATAATCATGTTTCTGAACTATTTTACAACTTACATTATTACAAATTTTTCACTTCAATTCCTTTGGTCCAGTGCCTGGAAAATTATGGAATATATGCATGTGGGACCATCAAGGCAAACAGGAGGGGATTTCCCACGGAACTGAAAAAAAACCTAAATTGGGGATGCCAAGCAAGTGCAGCATGAAAACATGGTCATTACTGTTTGAAATGATAATAAATTAGTAAGATTTTGTTTATCATTGTATATACTGTACCGGTGTATTTTGGATCAATTTTTTATCACAATAGTTTATGCAACTGCTTATTATGCAGAGGGTTTTAACACCTTCGTTATATGTAAAGGCATGAACCTGATTCATCTCTCTGTGTGTTCAACTAGGTAACAATGAGCATTAACTCTAACTAGTGTACCCTGTAGTGTACCTGGATTACACCCACTAAAGCTAAATAATGGTATTCCCATTTCAACATTATGATAGTTTGAATCTTTCTGAGAAAGAAATTACCAAGAATCCCGGAGGTATCTCGATGGAAAATTCGCACGGCTAATGAAGAACAACAGCAAAGGCACACGAACAGGAGCTGTTACATATTGAAAATGGTACGTAAAGTTGTTTCTAAAAAAAAAGCAAACGATATGTCTTTTTTATATTAATGGAACAACTTTTATTTTGATGAATGTTGTTATCTGGTATTAATGTACTTTAAAAGGATTTCTTAAAATAATTAATGAGAATTTTTTTAAAATTCTGCATTGCCATATAATCTTTCTCGATTGTCTATATTCTTGATAAATGCGAGACATATTTTTATTGCTCATAGTTGCATTCATGTTTCAAAAAGCACTTTATTTATTATTAATATATATTATTAATATTGTACATATATTGCCTTACCTTTCTTACTCCGACACTCCCTTAGCAGCAAAACTTTCGGACAACCCCGTGCTGATGTGTAGTTTAAAAAACATTCGGACAACCCCGTGCTGACTGTGAAGTTAAAAAATCTACATTTAAAAGTGAACAAACTAAATTTTTAATGGTTAAGCTAAACATCTGCATGTGGAGTTGGATCATAGCTTCACCTACGTGTAATTCACATTTGCCTGTATTTATTATGAGAAATGACCAAACGCCTTCGTTATTTTATTGGTTACTGGTTTTAAAGAATTACATCGTAGGTTTCAGGTCGTATCTAAAAACAACAGTTAGTTAACAGTGCGTTAATTTGGTATCAGGGTATTTAAGAATTGTCGTTTATTTTATGCCCGGAAGAAAATGTAGGTTTCAATTCTTTTAAGAGGGAGGTTAGTAATTATAGAATACATTGAATGATATAATAAAATTGACCTTCCTTAAGATTATTAAAGAAAATTAAGCAATAAACACAATTGATGTGCATGTATATCTCTTGACGATCCGACAGAAAAAAAAATAACAATGTATCAAATGTGTTAATATATTCTATCGAGTTTTTGAAATACCTTTCAGGACATTAAAAAGTTTATAAGCTAAAACAGGATGCACATTCCACTAAAGTGCGCTATAACCCAGTATTTCGGAAAAACCCTTCAAAACTTTAGATGCGCTTTGATTTTTCTGTCTGATAAGGTATAAAATGCCTTTAAAATTGATTACAGAGAAAAATTACAGGTTGAGTATTAAAGTTAAGCATTCACACACCTGAACGGATACCTACATGTATACCAGTTTCAACGTTGTCATGCTCGGTAATACATTAATGACACTAAATAATCAAAACTGCATTTAACAAGTAGGTGGTTTTTCCACTATCGCAGATTTTCGAAAATATTTATTTGATGTCCTAAAAAAATCAACCCAATCTCTGTGCATAAATAAAATGTAAAAGAATTTTGGAATTTTGATAGACAGTATGCAATTTAATTTTAGATATTGATTTTCGAAAATATTTATTTAATGCTTAAAAATAAATCAACCCAATCTCAGTGCATTAATGAATAGTTGTAAAAAGAATTTTGATAGACGGTATGCAATTTAATTTTAGATACCGATGATTCTTCTTTTTTTCAATCCTGTCCACAAGCTCGTTCACCATTTTAACACACCCACTCTTCCATATAACTAAATCAGGAGATAAAAATTAAAATTTAGTAAAAACGTTGGTCCCTTGGCTAAAGTATTCTTAACACACTATCTATATTATTCATGCATCTGTTGTGCCTACACCGTAAGTATTTTCTGATATGCAATGCATGTAAAATTAGAACGGACTGTCCTGATACCTACTTTGCCTTTGCATCACATTTTAGAAGTTCAAATTATTTTTGCAAATGTAATTTGTTAAATAATAGTGTAATTGAAAATTTTAAAAGGTCCAAAGGTTATAACAAGTTGCTGTCCTTTAAAAAAGGACTACAATACGTGGACCATTTGTATGTGTTTCCAACGAAAACGCGAAAGCCTAAAGATTATCAGAGATTCCACCGACTCTAGCCCTCTGCTTTTAACCACTAAATTTGTACGTTGTATTACGTATGCATGTCTGTATAGCCCTGACTTTTTATCTCAGAATTTAAAGGATTCATACTTCTAAAGTAATTATGATCTATCTATGAATGAAGTTTGCATGTACAGTATCAGGCATTCGGTGAATTCTACTATTTGTGCACATGTCATGTTGTAAATTTTGAATTTACTGGGTGGGTGTAAATACAAAATTTACACTTGTCATGTTGTAAATTTTGTATTTACACCCACCCAGTAAATTCAAAATTTACAACATGACACACACATTACGATTCGCACTACTTTGTTAACTATGCAGTGACAGCGTTGTGTAAAAACTTCATATTTATATGATGCATTTTTCTTGAGATTTAAACTTTTATACAGTGACATAATTATTCAATCATACTTAAATGCTTAAAAAAATTTAATCGGGAAGTTCTCTAGCCTCACCTACTATAAAAGTAAAGTTAAGTTACTTGTGTATTCGGAAAACAACAAAACATTACAAATTATGCTATTTGATGCATGTTGTAGTTTCGGCATAACATTAACTTATTTCATAATACTGATAGTTCATATCACATGCCAATCATTTTTTAAAAGGAATACTTTGTTTCTGTACTGTTTACCGACAACTTTACAATTACCACTCGGAACTACTCGGATGTCTCGCGCACTCGACATTTGTATGGAGCGTAGGGGAATCAGCCGAGGATTGCCGATTGTACAATTACAGCGCCTTTGAACTTAAGTGTGCATATGGCACGGAATCCCGATCCCGATTCAGATAAACGTGTGCTAGCCTGGTTCCCTGAGCTACCCATTACGCACAGGAACCAGGCTAGCTCATGCGCAGGCTGAATTTTCCCCATTGCATCCGGTTTAACCTCGCTTATATATTTTCTGCGTGGACCTCAGGGTCCACGCAATAAAAAAAAATTATCTTCACATGATAACATCACAAACTGCTGACAGACATCGAAATACATGTACTGTTGCGTTCATTACTTGATCTAACTTTCTCAAACTGCCCAGCTCTTAAAACTATACTTGTGTGAAGCCCTTTAGTTTTTAACTTCACTTGTCATCATTTTTTACAGACAGTTTTGGAGTTGCTTGTAGGAGTGGTGCTAATTCTTCTGGTCAGACAGAATAAGGCTGCTGAATTCGTTTGTGACAAAGGCGCTGACCACTGTCACACCTCGCTTGTAATAGACAATGCTTTTACAATGATTGATCCGATAAACGGGCCGCTTTTCGTAGATGAAGGCACTCTTCGCCCAATATCACAGCCTGACAAAGACGTTTCAATTGAAAACGTTACCACTGCAGATGGCTGGAACACAACCTTGCCATTGCTGACGGCTAATAAGTCTATGCCAGGACCTTCAATTTTTCTTTACCAAAACCAGACTATAACCATCATTGTCCAGAATAATCTTATAAACGAAGCCGTTTCAATCCACTGGCATGGAATAGACCAATTGGGATGGCCAGCAATGGATGGAGTGGCGTTTGTTACTCAATGTCCAATTTTACCAGGTCAACTCTTCAACTACACGTTTCAGCCTCGTTTCAGTGATACCTATTGTAGGAAATCAACGAGATATGGGTCTATATGGAGCGTTCATTGTTCTAAAACGCGAGGGAGAGGTTCCAATAAAAAATCAGCACATTGTCCAATTGCAGGAATGGAACCATGAGTATGGCCCAATTACTTTATTGAAAGCCAATTTAAAAAACACGGCAACTTCTTCCGAATCTATTCTAATTAACGGAAAGGGCCAATTCGAAAATAACAAAGCGCCGCTTGAGGTTTTCCAATTAGATAAAAGTGAAAGCCATTTATTTCGAATGATAGGAGTTGGTTCTGCAGATGTGTTTATGTTCTCGGTTCCCGGAATACCCCTTAACGTTACCGAAACTGACGGATATCCATTCGTTCCTCAGGTAGTTGACGAAATCATCATTTATCCCGCAGAGCGATACGACTTCGAACTTGACTTAGAGAATACTAAAGAAGGAGTTTACAATATGACTGTACAAATATTAGAAGGGACGAAGCTTAAAAAGCTACAAACAATCGTTGGACTCGGTTTGATAAACATTACAAATTTGCTTTCACTCCCTGTAAATTCATTGACTTCAACAAGCGGTAAGAAAACAGTTCTGAATTGCCCGTTTGAGGTGTTTCCAAATGAACCAAACATTAAATGCATACCGGTTTCCTTTTTGAAATCTCGACAACCCTCCTTAACACTAGAGTTTGATATATTGAATCACACTAAGGAAACATCTACTCACTTTTTAAATTTTGGGTTTCCTAAAGATAAGGGCTATAGTTCTATAAATGGTAGGAGGTTTATTTGGCCGACTGTATCAGCTCTTACGCAACCCTTGGAAGTCGACACCTCTTGTGGAAATTGTAATGTTGAAACTTCATGCGAATGTACTCATGCACTTGATCTAAAATCGGGCTCCGAAATCATTATGG
Organism: Magallana angulata; assembly: GCF_025612915.1. Taxonomy (NCBI): domain Eukaryota; kingdom Metazoa; phylum Mollusca; class Bivalvia; order Ostreida; family Ostreidae; genus Magallana; species Magallana angulata. The sequence goes on from NW_026441861.1 coordinate 131,846, forward strand.
TCCTGTCAAATATTGGAACCGGTGCATTTATTACACACCCAATCCACATGCATGGTCATACTTTTGAAGTACTCAAGATGGGATTTCCTACCGTCACTCAAACTGGCTCTCTTATTCCAAACAACGATATACAATGTAACCCGCAACTTCCAAATGAACAAAGCCAATGCAACAACGCAACCTGGAGAAATTCTATGTGGATGGATTATCTGAACATTCCAAATATTAACACCATAAATTCAGTTCGAAAAGACACCATTGTTGTTCCCTACGGAGGTTATTCCATAATAAGGATCTGGGCAACAAACCCTGGAGTCTGGTTCATGCATTGCCACATCGATCGACATATGTTAGGTGGAATGGCTCTGATGCTGAACGAGTCCTTTGAGAATATTGTCGACTTGCCAAAGGATATGCCAACATGCCGTAGCTTTCGAAACGTTCCCCTTCCTCAACTAAATACGGTTCTTGCTGTAAGCAGTGATACAAACGGTGGGTTGTTATTATGAATTAGATACATTTTCGCAATTTTATGAATAAAATGCCCACCCCCCCCCCCCCAAAAAAAAGAAACTTTTCTTATATTCACGATTAGTGCATTAAGTCGATATAGTTTGTCGAATTTGAGGAGTGTATATAATTACACAATGTGAATAGAATAGTTTGCTGTTACGTCATATTTCATAAAAATATGTCAATTTGCATGTCAACAGTTTAATTTGGATATGAACAAGTAATAAGCTTTGACCGATTCGAATGCAAATCATATCCGTTTTGAAATGTATATGAATATTTTTTTTTTCAGGTGGGTCGTATGTTAACGCTGGTTTGATTGTGACGTCATCCATCCTATTTCTGGCACTCGTTATCACTTCTCTCGTTCTGTTGAGAACCTGTAGAAAAAATGGAGATGCGGGAGAAATTTCAAGAGAGGCTCGTGAATTGAGGCCTATGTTATAATTACTTTGAATTAAGAAGAGTGCATAAAACACTCGACAACTATGACTAATAATGAGCATATACAGTTGAGAAAATAATGTGTTTTTGAGGTGGAATAACACACCTGGAAAAAGTCACTCAAATTATCAGGAAAGTTTTTTTTATAATGAAAGATATAATGATAAATAAACTGTACAAATGTCACATAAGCGAAAAATTTGCAGCTTGGGGATAAAAAATGAATATCTAAAATAATATAAAAAAAAAACAAAAGCCCCTACAGAATTCGAACTCTGGGTGTACGGATCACAAGTCCGACATTTTATCCACTTGGCTATGGAGTAAGTTACATGTTTTAGTCCATAAAATCCTTTTAATAAAACGAAATGTCGATTCGATTATCGGTCAGCCATTTTGTGATGATGTGTTATTCCACTTTAAGCGTGTTAATGCTCATAATTCTAGGTATATGATATGAGATAGTTTTTGCAAACAAATAAAGTATATTTAAAGAGACATGGTCATGGTTTTTTTTAATTCATTTTCAATACAAATACATCTATACCATCCACTCACACCACACCACTCGCACACAAGTTGGGAAAGTATTTATTAAAATTATACATGATAAGGTCTTACTGCATATTAAACCACGTCAAAGAGGCATGCCCATCTTGACCATTTTTTTGGTAAAATCTATTTTCCAACATTAGTTTCTCTAAAGAATAATTATTTTGTAAATATTTCACAATATTCTCAAATGCAATATAAGCCAATATTAGCAGTTTTTCTGGATTTATTAAAAATGTCTCCTAACTAACATGATAATTAAGTTTATAGCTATGTATTTCTTTTCTGGTAAGCCAAAAATAACAGTTTTGGCATCGAATACAATTCTTTCACCAGACTTTCTAAAAATCCAATCAGACATTAACAACCATATCTGAGAAATAGATGGACAACAAAAGAAAAAAATGTGTAATTGTTTCTGGTTCTAAAAAACATATTGAACATTAAGTGGTGAATTTTTAATTTTACACGTGTAGTATTTTGTTAATACCTAGTATTCTGTGGATAATTCCATATCAATCCTGAATCTTTTGTAGCAGATCTAGGGTTTGAATAAACCTGTTTTAAGTGATCATAAATGTTCCGTGCTCCTTTTTTACACAAGAAAAGTATTTTAATAGATTCAGGTTGATATGGTTTGATTATTACTTCATGTGAAAACTGCTTAACATTTGGCCAAGCACAAATCATTGCATGTTTTAAACCTTCATATGTAGTAAATGGAATCTTAACTTGATAATCATTAGTGATTCTCTCATAACTAATGAATTCACCTTGAGCATCAAATAAAAAAAAATCATAAACACTATGAAATCCTTTTAAATATGGTCATGACTTTGATCAAACAATGCTTCAGAAATGCATTTCTAATGATCAAATGAAATTTGAGAGTCATTCGTGGAGCTCATAATTCTTTGTCATGTGAACAAGGCTTGTGCCCTGTGTTTGTTTACATAGGTTCAATATATCAGGAAAAAATCTTTTTCAAGCTGATTTGTCTATCTTTTTATTTATATATCTTAAGCATAAATAAACAGTTCCTAACATTAAACACATTCATTAAAGGCCTAAAATTCAAAATTTCACTTCAACATTCAAAATGTAAACAAAATTTTTGTTTACATAACAAATAATTAATTTTTAAGTTCTGTGACTTGCATAGAACTCAACGAATGACACTCAAATTTTGGTCGCCTTTTGAAAATGTCTTTCTAAAGTATTGTAAATATTAAAACCGGAAAAATACATTTTGACCAAAATCGTGACCATGCCCCTTTAAATTGTTCCTTTATCATTTTTTTTAATTAAGAGGTCATTTCCTTTATACCTGGTACGCTGCTGGATGAAGTGTCGAGCTTGTCTAATTTAGATGAAATCTTGGGCAATCATTTTTAAAATAGGATCGTTAAAATAAAAATAGAAAAGCAAAACTTTCGACATTTCAGACTTCCCTGTACTGCATGCATGGATGCACCAAATTCACACAAACTTTTTTTTACTTAGATTTCTTAGTGAACTCGGAGACTGCGAGCCCCCCTGCTTTCCCTGCTCCAACACCAATCCCAATGCTTGTGCCAGCTGATATCCCAACAACTCCTGCCGATTGTGCAGCCGCGATCAAACCACAAGCACTCGCTGCCGCCACTAGCAATGGCTGGCGCAGACATCAACTTCGCGGATAAGGATTCTTCCACGATGCCACCAGCTGAGAAGCCTGCCGCAGATAAGACAAGTGGTGCCGCTACCACCGCAAGACCACCAACCACCACACCGCCGACTACCGCTTTAGCAATACGCGAGGTTTTATCTGCATTAAAAATACAAAGACTTGAAGTATTCACTATACATACACTATACATACACTTCTAAAACTTCTTTGATCAATCTCTTCTATGACTGTTGGCAAACAGCTGTTAAATCAATTTGCTACTCCTATATGAACTAAAAAATACAAATCTGATACTTTTTCACATTTTATCTATTCATTTGTTTCCTTTTATGCTTTTCAAAGTTGGGACAGTCTAGAATATATAGTCTCTACTTTTTACTCTGGAACCATTTTTATTTTTTGTCACCACCTCCATCATCTCAGTTTCTCTTCATCATCTGTTTAGATAAAGATGGATTCATACAATCATGCATTTAACAACTGCAGTCCATTTTTATATGCATATTAAAAAAATATTTTGGACATAGCAAATGTTTTATTTCTTATAAGTATGTTATTGTAAACAATGAAGATTTTTTTTATCATTAAAAAGCAATATCTCTTTATTAACAAAATATTGAACAGCAAGTGTTTACAAAACTAACTCCATTGCTAGGAATTTATGAATATACTAAAAAGACACACTCTATTAGAGGCAGTTTTGATCCTTTGATATTATACAGTTTATGACTGGATATGAAGACTACATACATGGTTTGTTTGATCTGAAGACACAAATGCATGTTGCCAAAGTAAAAGCCAAAAAGATAAAGAGCAGCATTTATGTCACACGTCCTTGTCAAATGATCAACAAGTCACAACTACATTCACTATATCAAAAGTTTACACACACTTACTAATATACAATTAAATAAAACTGAATTCCAAAATTCCCAACATCATGCATTCCTTTTTTCCCTCTTTATTTCTGAAAGATGATACCCCCCCCCCACCCCCCCACCCCCCTTTTTGGTTCTGGAATTCAAAACTAACCTGATCGTCTGGAAAAAAAACTGCTTCACGCCACTTGTTTCCAGGGTAACATATGGCCATACACTTATCCCCTGGAGATCAGCTTCCACTCCATTACGACCAGACAAATCCTGTATTTTTTCAAGACGGATTGGGTGACTGAGTATGAGCACAACTTCCTCCCGAAAAACTACGAGTGCCCACACTAAAAACGTGGAGTCCATAAATCTTATTTTTATTATTCTATTCCAAAATATTATAAATAAATTTTATTGACTTCAATTTTTCAAAACTTTTTTTTTCCGAAGTAAAAAAGCAAAAACAGTAAGTTGTTCATCACGCAAACAGGCCCATGGGTTATATTGCCTACCTGAGTAGCTGATCTCTGTCTTTTTGTATAATTTTCAAACTCTCTAATTATAAAACTCTCAATCAAGCTTTGAATTTACACTACATATAGAATATTTCCTGTTATATTTGGTATTGCTGGTGTTGTAGTACTTGAAATGTGATTTTAAAAGATTCTGACTTTGCAAATTAAAGGCGTTTTTATTTAACAATTTAATGTTATTTTTTTTCTAAGGATGCTTTGTACCATCTTTGGTTGAATTTGTCTAATAATTCTAAAGAAGGAGTTGAAAATGACAGGTGAAATTATAGGTATGATGGAGACAAATTTTTGAGGTGATCTAGTAATATTTCTCAGATTAAACCCCTCCTGAGACCCTAATATGGCCTGGTTCACGTACCATTTAAAAAACTTCGTTCTCGAAGATCTTTTTTCAAATGTGTATCTTTGGTTCAGTTAAGCTAAAAGTCTGATGAAATAGTTGAACAAGTTTTACAGCTAAATCAAAAGATTGTACTGGACTTCCTGCATAATTCAGCTGTACCCTTATTCGTTATTTTTGAGTTTTGCTATGGATTTAAACGCCTGTATGTGGTCTCAAGCATTAACAGTGAGTACAACAGCCATTTTTTCCTAAAATAGCCTAGTTTTATGCAGCATTTATAATTCATACAAATGTCTTCATGCAACTTATGCATCTACAAGCGGCAAAAGCTTACTGAAAAATACAAGACAATGTCTTACTTTCTCTCTCCGTCGAAAACAAATTCTATGACTTCTAATTCTATATATGCGTTAGTTATCTAGACTTGTGACTATTCTCTCACAAAAAGGTGTTTTGAACAAGTCGTACGTGATTAATATCAGTTCTATACAGTGTTCCGACGGGGCCACTTCGAACTTCGCACCACAGTTCTACTAATAAATACATGTAAAAAGGAAACATGAAACAGATGTTTCAGTATCCTGGCGGAAACGCATGACGGCACGAAACACAAAAGCCTGTGATAGTATCACAAATTGTACATGTACATGTACAAGGCCTTTATTCTTTTTGTTGCAGCTGACTGGAAAAAATTACAATCTAATTAATCAGGCACGTAGCATCGTTTTTGAAAGTGGGGGGGGGGGGGGCCAGACTCATCCAAAAAATCTTGACAAGCCAAAAAAAAAAAAAAAAATAAAAAAAAAAATGAAATTGAAACTTTTCCAAAATCTTAAAAATCCTAATCCGGGGGGGGGGGGTGGGGGGGGGGGGGTAGCGTAGTATTTAACTTCAATTTCAATCCTCATTTCCTTATTTTCATATCAATTTTTGACATACTCCCAAAAAAATGGGGGGGGGGCCAACTCCATGGTAATTCAATTTTCCTATATGTAAATTTTAAAAAAAATTATGTTGCTGCGAGAAAAAGTGGGGGGGCCAGGCCCCCCTGGGCCCCCCCCCCCCCCCCCCCCTGATGCTACGTGCCTGAATTTATTTTATTTCAAACCAGGGAGTGGGTAAGTGTATAATGAGTCGTATCTCTTTCCTTTTTGTTCTTTTGTTCAGATATCACTATAACTATTATCACTGTCACAAATATAGAGAATACCCTCCACCTAATTCAACTCCCCAATTTTATGAATTCACAGACGTAGAGTTGTTAACACAATCAATCTGATCATGGGTCGCAAATTGATTTATAAGGTTTACTATCAATATGTAGTTGAATTAAAATGTAAATGATATTTAATAAAAGCTAGTAGCCTATATACTTATTTATTAGCATATCTTGAACCAAAGTTGTCAGATCCAATGATCAGTGGCGTTGGTGGAGGGGGGGGGGGCTAGATTTATTAAAAATCTTGACAAGCAAAAAAAAACAAAAAAAAAGTCTTTGGTTATGGTTATGTATAACTTTGCAAAGAAAGTGGGGCTAAGACCCCCCCCACCCCCCCCCCCCCCCGGTTCTGACGCCTACGAGGATGAACTCGCCCTACACCTTCCGCCATACGTTTCTTGGTCAACCCGCGTTCTTGAATACCCCGTTCTGGAAATT
>NW_026441862.1:0-32372 GCF_025612915.1 Magallana angulata
AATTTTAAGATTTGTGGGGGGAAATTTTGGTAGGTATTTTATTTTTTTTTTAACTATAGTCCCCCCCCCCCCCCCCCCCCCTACGGATTAGGATTTTCATTTTTTTTTATGATTTAGGGAATTGGGAAATAGGTTTTTCGTTTTTTTTCCTTGTCAAGATTTCAGTGGATTAGTTTAGCCCCCCCCCCCACCCCCCCCCCCCCCCAAACTTTCATTTTGCTTCCGAAACCCTTATGAGAAAAGAGAGTGCTTTAGAAACGTAGCGTGTACATACGTGTATATTAGTTGTTTGCGTGTTAAAGCAAGAAATTAAGCTGTTTTCTTGCATCTCTATCACTCTCCCTCTATCTTTGTCTCCTCTCCTTCTTTCACTTCCTCTCTCTCTCTCCTCTCTCCGTCTTTTCCATCCACTGCCCTCTCTTTCTTTCTCTCTTCATTAACGGAAACAATTCAAATATCAGGAGAAAAAAATACAAATAAATGTATGTAGTTGCACCTGCGTTCAACTGTTCTAGTACCTGTATTTTTCAATAAAAAAAAATTCTATACTGCAGCGAGTCGGTAAGCGTAAGACATTCACATTCCAAATGTTCGACATCTGAACGTGGTGGCATTTTTTCGGTTTTAATTTATTTCATGAGTAAAAATTTTCTGAGTCAAAACTGAGCGCAATATTCTATGCAGATCGGTTGTCTTTGAACTTAATGAACGTAAACTATCTTCCCGACAATTTTTATATTAATCAACCATACCGACTATAAGTAATCGTAGGTCGTGGAGGTTTGATAAAAGAAAAGAATAATGCATGCATTCGTAATTATTGATTCTTCAATGTATATAATCATATTATACGGCTTACAATATCATTCACTTCACTATCCCTCAAACAGTTTCACTCACAGTTTTGTTAATACAAAACGGGACCACAATTTGAACATGCACATACAGATTAATGTATTTTTATCTCATTTTATTACAAATCATGTACTTAAAACAAAATAATTTACTCATTATGTTCTTTGCTATAATATTTTGGGCGAATCGGGGTTGGGGCTACATGTCCAAAGATAACTAGTGATCGTTGCTCTACTGATACACGTGAATACATACACGTGTTAGTTTCTTGTGTATTCTGTGTGAATTGAACGGTTTTTTGTCTCTTAGGAAACAATAGACCTTACCTACCTGTATATTCGAAGACGACCGTGAAGCACACACCTTGTACACAAGCCACCTCTCTCTCTCTCTCTCTCTCTCTCTCTCTCTCTCTCTCTCTCTCTCTCTCTCTCTCTCTCTCTCTCTCTAATGTGTTTTAGGTGACTGAGAAAAATAGTTATGAACGAGTCGATCTACCTAAGTATGTCTTAAGATACTATGTATAGCCTTTGAACTTGCACCTAATTATTAACCCAAAAGCATTATTAAAACCTTGCAGTCCACTTTAATTATTCCAATTGATAGAGCAAGGTCACCATATCATGGTTTCTGACTCTTATATTTGTATTTTTTATGTATCTATATGAAATTGAAGAATAATACCATTTTATCCTTATATATGTATATATCATGTACAAGCACTAATAAAAAAAACCTATTTCTTATTAATAAGCCATAAGTTTTGAATTGGTCAGACTTACGTCTCTTCATAACACGTGTATAGTCCATTCATAACCGTAAACATTGAAACATTTGTGTTACTATATATCTTCGAGAAGCTTATAAAATAAACAGAAAAACAAAACTTATTTTGTAGGGGAAAATATCATTCATTATTATTTACGAGACGGTCCAGGCTTATAACCAAGAATATTGACATGATTTGAATCACTTTACAACGTTAATCATTAAACCAGGGTTATTTTTTTTTCTCCATTTAAAACTGAGACCATAAATCGTAAAATTTTAACCCGGTCACATTTTCATCAGCTTGGAAAAATTAAACGAACTTAATACTGAATGATAACCTCAAAATTAAGCATATACTGAACATGTAGCTGTAACAATTATACCGGTATATTGATTGTGTTGAATATTGAATCAACCTACAGAGTTCTGCTTTGATTTTGGTAATTGCATGCTCTATAAGTCTGCTTTTTTTCTTCTACGAACAGAATAAGTCATCACTGGAAGGTTAAGCGTGTATTGGGTTTCAAAAGTCTATAGTGGGGCATGATTGAGTCTATGTTAGATTTTCTTGTTAGAAAAAGCCATTTTTTTTAAATATTCAAACTCATACCCCCTACCCCTCTTTCCCTTGCATGGAATAATTATCCGCTACACTGATATCATATGCAATGTAAACTTTTGCTACAGGCTTATGAATGTCCTGTGTAATATTGGATTTTAAAAACGCAGCGAAACAGAATCATAATCTAGAGATTTAGATATAGTTTGGTGAACTAGGCAGTGAAGGTCTTGAGATGAAAAAGTTTTCAAGATGTAAACAGTTACGAACATTGTACAGAACTAATTGTGTACGAAAATGTAAATGCACTTTGCTTAAAAAGTCTAACCTTTCCCCATATACATTTACTAGAATTAATAATTTAGGAGCATAAATATTTATAAAATCTGGAATGCTTACACAATTTAAGTACGCTAGCCTGTTTGTTTAAGAAATACATTATATAGCCTTTATACACAGATAAAGGTTATGCTAGTCCACTTCTCTAAAGAAATGAAATCGAGGAATTGCATCTTTTGAATTGATTGGGTTGGTGTAAATATTGTCTTGAATTTTGTATTTACATGTTCACCCAACACAGTATAAAATTTACAGTTTGACTCCATAAGTATTTCTGAACTTAGTATAACAGTGCATTAATTATATAGGCCTATATTCACATCAGTATACTTTCCTTCTTATTTCAGACACCACTTTTAGATCGAATGAATATATAACATAAAATATTTTGATTATACGTAAAATGCATGCATATTTTAAGGGTTTTTCGAAAAACTAGAGATCGACCATCTTTAATCTTAAAATTCGAGCAGAGACATAAAAAAGTCCTGTATATGTATATAACAGTACATATGTCCCTGATTCGAGTTTGTAATATATCTTTAATTAATTGCAACAAAAGAATAAGTATGCATTCTGCGTAAGAGTTATCTATTTTCCCGATTTTTACTAATTTTGTGTTAATTAACGAATTTAAAGTCAAGATTTTATATCTGTTATCAATAATTAAGCTTAGTTAACTAAAATATCAAAGAAACAATAAAATAATTCATCAAATAAAGGGCATGCGTATACATTTTCTTGGCAGGCGTATGATTTCTTCGTAAGAGCTATCAGCTTACCCGATTTTTACTTATTTTGTGTTAATTAATTAATATAAAATCAACTTTTGATTTCTATTATCATCTATTTAGTTAAAAAAAATAAAATATTATCAAAGAACAAAGTAAAATAATCCATCTAATAAACGGCAGGCGTCTAGATTTCCTCGGCAGGCGTATGAATTCTACGTAAGAGTTATCTATCTTTAGCAACATTGAACATTTTTGCTAATTTTGTGCTAAATAATCAATATAAAGTCAACTTTTTGTTATTATGATACTTAATGTAGTTAAGTTGAATAAATAATCAAAGAGAATATTAAAATAATCCATCAGGTAAACGGCAGGCGTGTGGTTTTCTCTCGGCAGGCGTGTTTTCCCCGGCAGGCGTCGGCAGGCGTGTTTTAATTAGTATGACCGAGAAAAAACAACCTTAACTTGAGTTACATACTTTTTGGAACGTTAGTATTGGACATGACATTTCCACTCTACATTAATGTTACATCAACGTGGTGTGAATTGTGGATGACAAAAAGAAAAAAAAGGAACAAAACTAAATGCAGGAAAAACTTACAATAAATGAATGATGTGTACATCGGGAATGTGTCCCGTTAGCACCTCAAACAGGAAATAATAAAGTAGTAACTAACACTGGAGTCAAGACGGTTGGAACACATTATTTCCGGCATCGTGGTCAATAAAAAATCCAGTGCTTTATATAATTTTGACAGATCTATGTAGTTCTTTTGATCCCACATAAATAGTAAAAAACATAGTTGTTTTCTATATAAAAAATATGAACCAGAAAAAAAAAACAAAAAAGAAAAAAAACAACAGTGGTGCTTCATATCAACTAAGGGCTGAAACGAAAGGGGGGGGGGGGTTGATCTAGAATTACGAATAACAAAAAAATAGATAAACAGTGCAGAGAAACCATAGCTTCAAATGAATAGTAACTCTTCAAACATTCAGCCTTTCCGTTAATACATTTTAACATATAATATTCATTAATACATGTATGATAATACACTTTTTTGCGTATCATATATATATATATATATATATATATATATATATATATATATATATATATATATATATATATATATATATATATATATAATAGAATTATAAACTCACTAGTAGCACTTGATGAATACTTGCAAATGAATGGATTGAGTAATTTACGTGGCCAGTATTTTACACAGACACGGGTAGTTTCCTTGCGGCACTGAGACCGGTCTCGTTGATGTGCGCGAAACGCCTTGGTCCAATCTTGCTCCCATACCATCGCGGCACTACCACGAGCGCGTTTTTCACTCCATTATCTGTCAGGGTCCTGAGTAGCTGTCGTCCCGCACCATGTTCCCCGTCGTCATCGAAGCCTTCATGAATGGTCCCGTGGGAGCTTACAAAACGGTACGCATAGACATTATGCGTGGCACTCGGAACACCGTCGATACGCATGATTTTTAATATTGTAAGATAATTGTTCTGCATGATTCATTGATGTATTCAAAAATTTTAATATTTGTCTCATTATTGGAAATATCCGAATGTAAGGAAATAAACATTCTTATTATCACGTGAATGTCAATTACGTAATAGTTTATTCAGGTGTTCTAAGTTCAGCAATTTGTTCAAATGTCAACGACCAGACAGTAAATGGTCTAACAAACCACTGGTAGTTAACAACATGAATTAAAACAGCATTGAACTAGCATAAATGACCCTAGGTCAAGATAATAACACATATTTAGATCTTTTACAATCTTTGAAAAATTGTATGAAGTGAGAACTCCTTTATATGTTCTTTGTGAATATACTTACTGGCCTTTTTATGTCACCTAAGTAAACTCAGGTGACCTATTGCTATCTTTTTTCGTCCGTAGTCGTGCGTTAACATTTTACATTTTTAACTGTTTTCTTGAAACCAATTGTTACCATTTTTAGCATGAAGCATCTCTATGGAATGATAAATCTACATTGTGAAATGTATGGCACTAACATTTCCGAGGCGCCACAGGCGGGACCAAATATGCTAAAAATAGCAAAATTTTCAAACATTTTCTTTTCTACCACCACGCAAGGAAAAAATTGAATGCATAGGTATGATGTCCATGAAACCCCTTTACCAAAATTGTGAAATTCATGGTCCCTGTGTCAGGGCTTTAGGCTCTAGGGTGGGGCCAGAATGGTCATATAATTAAAATGTATTGCATCATAAAAAATCTTCTCTACTTTTTTATATACTAGTGAAAAACTAAATACATGAAGCCTTCTACGAAAATTATGAAATTCATGGCCTGTGGGTCAGAGGTTTAGACTGCAAAGTGGGGCCAATATGACAATATAGTAAAATTGTATAAAATCTTGGAAAATCGTCTTCTCTACTCCCATATATATTTGTGAAACACTGAATGCATGTCCATGAAACCCTTAACAAAAATTGCGAAATTTAGGGGTTCGGGCTATAGGGTGGGGCCAATATGGCCATATAGTAAAAATTAATGTATTAAATCATAGAAAGTCATCTTCACTACTGCTACAGATATTTGTTAAAAACTAAATGCATGGTTATGATGTCTATAAAGTTTTCCACCTACATTTTGAAATTCGTGACCCCTAAGACAGGGATTAGGCCCTAGGGCGGACCAATATAGTCATCTCATGCATGTCTTTTACAAATTAATCCTATGTTATGATATGCGATTTTAGTGATATGCTATGAGATTCCAATGCAATGCTATGAAATGTGTATACTATGCTATAAGAAATTGATACAAATCGCTTAATGATATGGTATGATATGCTATGCTATGGTATGCTATGAGATTTGAACAAAAACGCCTCCATACACAGAAGAGTTCCACATATTTGGAAGTTAAATGATAAAAAAAAAGCCAAAGTTAATCACTAATTTGCAATGTGATCATTTATTCTTCCAAATAAAACCATTTACAACCCAGTTAAAATCATTGTGTATGCTATGCTATGAGATTCCAATGGTATACTGTGATATTTCAATGCTATGCTATGAGATTTCAAAGATATGCTATGCTATGGTGTATGTTGTAAAAGATGTGTTTGAACTGACTCTATGGGAGGATCACCATATAGTGTTAATGCATATAATTAAGGTTAATATATTTAATGTTTAAAAAAAAGTTTTGTTTTCTTCAGTTGATACTGAATTAAAAATGACTGCATATAAAGAAAGAACATAAATCCGTCTATCAAAATTTTAAATAATCTCCCGATGTAGGGATCCGAGTCTAGAGCGGGGCCAAAATATTAATAGAGTTTACAGGGTAGGGGTTCTCAAAGCAGGTTGTGGCCAAAATGGTAATTTTGTGTAAAAATATATAATGTTTAAAAAACATCTACTGATACAGAATAAAAAGTGACTGAATATTTAGGGAAAAAAAACAACACAAAAACATTGAGCTGTCATCTTAAGTAACATTTCATGTCACCTTCATCTTAGACATGGGTTATAGCTGGCAGTGGGGTATATATTTGTTTTTTATTATTTTATTCTTCTCAGGAATTTCAATGAAACAAATGAGTAAGTTATCAAATATAGAAAAGAGTAAGAATGGGGCTGTCTATCAGTTAAGATATTGTGAAAGCATTTGGAAAGAGTTCAAGTGTGTGTGTGGGGGGGGGGGGGTAACAGTTAATGGATTTATCTTCATTTGCTTGTTCATATTAACCATTGAATGTAATGTACTTATGAGGAAGTTGTATGATCAAAAGAGTTATGCAAGTATTTTTATCATTTAAAACAGAAATTGTTTTGAACTTTCTAAATAAACAAATTAACTTGCTAAAAGTAAAGTAATATATGAAATTGGCTAACTAAAATATCTCATACATGTAAAATGATTTTGGTATAAATGCCAGATGGTGATTATTTGTTAATGAAGGTTGAATATTCAAAAGCTGGAACAGGAGAAGAGAGTAACTCCGATCGTTTAAAACAGGGAGAGCTTTTGTTTGCCCCATCGGCATGGACGATGGGAGCTTGTTTTAGATATAACACGTTTTCTACTTATATTTTTTCTACTGTAGAATGAAACTATATTAAATGCATATATTAGACTCCTCGAGAAGTTTGTGTTTGGGTTATATGCTACTCAGGTGACTGTAAGGCCTATTGGCCTCTTGTTTGCTTTACAAAATTAAAATTGACTATGAGTTTTAGAAACACTGATTCCGCAATAATTGAAAATAACCCATCTTTTGAGGATCGATAGAAATCAATTTCTTTATTTATTTGATTAATTCTGGTGCTGATTATAGTATAAAATATAATGTCTTTAAGATATCAGATTTTGTTTAAAAAATGTAATCAAATTGATTCTTCAAGATTAAATTTTAACATTTGAAATACTGATTTTGTACCAAAACTATCTAACACATTAAGCTTTGTTGCTAAGGAAACTATCTTTAACTGATTTCAACAGTAACGTTACATGCATTTAAATTTTTATTTTACATAGTTTTACACTATATTTGGACCATGAAAACTAGGTAGTGAAATATCACCATAATCTGAGAACCAGAGTTCGGGTCATTTACTTAGAAATGTAACTAATTACTATCAAATACATTGATAATTTTTTAACAATTACTTGCAATTACAATTACGCTGATTTTTTCAAACGTAATTTATTACTTTTAATTACTTTGACAAATGTAATTAAATACATTTCAATTACTTTACTTGTATTTCATTCTAAGGAATGTTGATAGCTAGAATGTATAAATAGCACTGCGTATAAAAAGAAATGTGTTCACAGTTATGAGTTCATTTTAATCATCATTAGATTTTCAAATGTTGAGTCATTCAACGGCATCTTTCTAGTTGAAAATTTTTCCAGCCACACTTATAGTCTTTCAATATTTGAATAATAGTTTCTAAAAAGTGAACTTTTACCTTTTGTCTGAATTTTATGCGGACTGGTACTTATATCCTGTTTGGTATAAAAAAAATGAAGTTAAATACTTTCTTACCTTATTCAGAGGTATTTCACCAAATAATTTATTAGTAGCATTAAACCAAATATTTTTTTTTAGTCCTACAATAGAAATTAATGACGAGTTAATTCCATAAGGATAGTGTTTCTAAACATTTAATGAATACATGTGCAAATGCTTCTACAATATTCTAAAAAAGAATTGTCCTTAAGTCACCATATTTGGGTATCACCACTTGATTTGAAACATACTTTAGAAATTACTTTCAAATGCTTTAGTATGTTACTGTTTTTAACTGAAACATTATTTTTCAATCTGCAATTTTGAAAAATGTGAAAAAATATAGGTATCAAGAGAAACAAAAAGGGATTTTGAAGAATCATCAAGCGCCAAGGTTTTGTTGTCAGCGAATTAGGATATGTTATGTTCTTTTTCATTGGCTAAAATGCTTCTCATATTTGCATTTTGTCTAATAAGTATATCATATTTCTGAACAGAGGATAAATAAATATGGGATAATCGGGTTGCCTTTTCTACAACTTTTGTTTATAAGAAATTGTTCCTACAGCACACTACACTGTAAAACAGAAGCTGTAATCTCTGTATGAAGGTTTTTTTTTTTCGTTGACAAGTTAATATCCCCCCCCCCCAAAAAAAAAAATCAAACTGTGTAAATTAAGTTCCAATAGATAGAACCAATGAGCACAGGTAAACAAGGTATACTTTTGGACAAGGTGTAGAATAATTAATCATATGCAAACCTAGTATTTTCAGCGATACCACGACCCTTAATAAAGCCAGATTAGTTTTTTATATTAAAAAAATATAAGGATGATTGCGTGGACCCTGAGGTCCACGCAGCAAATATATAAGCGAGGTTAAACACGATGCTATGGGGAAAATTCAGCCTGCGCATGAGCTAGCCTGGTTCCTGTGCGTAATGGGTAGCTCAGGGAACCAGGCAATTACACGTTTATCTGAATCGGGATCGGGATTACATGCCATATGCACACATAAGTTTAAAGGCGCTGTAATTGTAAAGTTGTCGGTAAACAATACAGAAACAAATTATTCCTTTCAAAGAAATGATCGGCTCATGATATGAACTGTCAGTATTATGAAATAAGATAATGTTATGCCGAAACTACAACATGCAATGCAGCATCAAATAGCATATTTGCAATGTTTTGTTGTTTTCCGAATACACATGTAACTTAACTTTACTTTTATAGTAGGCGAGGCTAGAGTACTTCCCCCGATTAACTTTTTTAAGCATTTAAGTATGATTGAATAATTATGTCACTGTATAAAAGTTTAAATCTAAAAAAAAAATGCATCAAAATATGAAATTAGCTTACACAAAGCTGTCACTCCATAGTTAACAAAGTAGTGAAAATCGTAATGTGTGTGTGCAAATACTGTAAACCTACTATTATTCGCGACGACTTTATTTCGCGATTTACTTCTGATAAATTGGCTTGCTACGACTAATGTTCGCGACCAAGCCTTCTCCATACCAGTGTTACTATAACAACCATACGACAACGAATGGTTCGCTGCGAGAAGTATTCGCGACAACAAGGCCCTCGCGAACCTCGCGGAAATTTTTCGCAAGCGAATAAAAGTTGGTTTACAGTAGTAGAATTCGCCGAATGCCTCATACTATACATGTAAACTTCATTAATAGATATATCATAATTATCTTAGAAGTATGAACCCTTTAATGTCAGGGCTATACATAATACGTAATACAACGTACAAATTGAGTGGTTAAAAGCAGGGGGCTAGAATCGATGGAATCTCTAACAATCACGTTTTCGTTGAAAAGACATGCAAATTGTCCCCGTATTGTAGTCATTTTTTAAAGGACAGCAACTTGTTTATTTCTATAACTAAGGCACCCTGAAATAAGTTTATAGATAGCATTTAAGAGTGTTTTTGGTCGTTAGTTTTGTTTGGTTTCTTTTATTGCCTTGGTTTGTCACCTTTCGGTAGACATGTGATAATTCCAAGCCTTTGCGACTTAGGTAGATCTCTATTTGCAAAAATTCATTTAACAGCTAAAACATTATGGTCTTTGGGATTAGACAGTGTACTGTAAAGCCGTCAAATTAACAAACTATTGGCTCGATATAATGGAAAATTTTACTTTTATCCACCATCGAAAAAAAATAATATATACATACCCATCAATTAATCGAGGCAGATCAAAAATGAGGTACAGCATATGTTGATCATTTAAAAATCTGCTTTGAAATGGTATTCATTTGATTTTTGTGCACTTTTGCCTTCTATTTTAAAATGTATAACGTGGGTTCCACTCATAGTAAAGACTTGAATTTGGACAAAGCCATTACCAATGTTCACACTATCGTCAAATTGCAATGTAGTATCAAAATTCAAAGGTTATTTACGATGTCAGACTTCATTTAGGATTCTTATCAATACTTCAAATAAAATTTATAATTAGTTCATTTAAAACCCATAGTCACATTTTCATTATTTTGAGATATTTATATAACAAGGTCATAACAATCTTATTGTTAAATTATGTTGCAATTTTCTAAAGACTGTAAAGTGCAAATTTTGTCTTGAAAGATAATTTATAAGTTTAAAGGCGCTGTAATTGTAAAGTTGTCGGTAAACAATACAGAAACAAATTATTCCTTTCAAAGAAATGATCGGCTCATGATATGAACTGTCAGTATTATGAAATAAGATAATGTTATGCCGAAACTACAACATGCAATGCAGCATCAAATAGCATATTTGCAATGTTTTGTTGTTTTCCGAATACACATGTAACTTAACTTTACTTTTATAGTAGGCGAGGCTAGAGTACTTCCCCCGATTAACTTTTTTAAGCATTTAAGTATGATTGAATAATTATGTCACTGTATAAAAGTTTAAATCTAAAAAAAAAATGCATCAAAATATGAAATTAGCTTACACAAAGCTGTCACTCCATAGTTAACAAAGTAGTGAAAATCGTAATGTGTGTGTGCAAATACTGTAAACCTACTATTATTCGCGACGACTTTATTTCGCGATTTACTTCTGATAAATTGGCTTGCTACGACTAATGTTCGCGACCAAGCCTTCTCCATACCAGTGTTACTATAACAACCATACGACAACGAATGGTTCGCTGCGAGAAGTATTCGCGACAACAAGGCCCTCGCGAACCTCGCGGAAATTTTTCGCAAGCGAATAAAAGTTGGTTTACAGTAGTAGAATTCGCCGAATGCCTCATACTATACATGTAAACTTCATTAATAGATATATCATAATTATCTTAGAAGTATGAACCCTTTAATGTCAGGGCTATACATAATACGTAATACAACGTACAAATTGAGTGGTTAAAAGCAGGGGGCTAGAATCGATGGAATCTCTAACAATCACGTTTTCGTTGAAAAGACATGCAAATTGTCCCCGTATTGTAGTCATTTTTTAAAGGACAGCAACTTGTTTATTTCTATAACTAAGGCACCCTGAAATAAGTTTATAGATAGCATTTAAGAGTGTTTTTGGTCGTTAGTTTTGTTTGGTTTCTTTTATTGCCTTGGTTTGTCACCTTTCGGTAGACATGTGATAATTCCAAGCCTTTGCGACTTAGGTAGATCTCTATTTGCAAAAATTCATTTAACAGCTAAAACATTATGGTCTTTGGGATTAGACAGTGTACTGTAAAGCCGTCAAATTAACAAACTATTGGCTCGATATAATGGAAAATTTTACTTTTATCCACCATCGAAAAAAAATAATATATACATACCCATCAATTAATCGAGGCAGATCAAAAATGAGGTACAGCATATGTTGATCATTTAAAAATCTGCTTTGAAATGGTATTCATTTGATTTTTGTGCACTTTTGCCTTCTATTTTAAAATGTATAACGTGGGTTCCACTCATAGTAAAGACTTGAATTTGGACAAAGCCATTACCAATGTTCACACTATCGTCAAATTGCAATGTAGTATCAAAATTCAAAGGTTATTTACGATGTCAGACTTCATTTAGGATTCTTATCAATACTTCAAATAAAATTTATAATTAGTTCATTTAAAACCCATAGTCACATTTTCATTATTTTGAGATATTTATATAACAAGGTCATAACAATCTTATTGTTAAATTATGTTGCAATTTTCTAAAGACTGTAAAGTGCAAATTTTGTCTTGAAAGATAATTTATAAGTTTAAAGGCGCTGTAATTGTAAAGTTGTCGGTAAACAATACAGAAACAAATTATTCCTTTCAAAGAAATGATCGGCTCATGATATGAACTGTCAGTATTATGAAATAAGATAATGTTATGCCGAAACTACAACATGCAATGCAGCATCAAATAGCATATTTGCAATGTTTTGTTGTTTTCCGAATACACATGTAACTTAACTTTACTTTTATAGTAGGCGAGGCTAGAGTACTTCCCCCGATTAACTTTTTTAAGCATTTAAGTATGATTGAATAATTATGTCACTGTATAAAAGTTTAAATCTAAAAAAAAAATGCATCAAAATATGAAATTAGCTTACACAAAGCTGTCACTCCATAGTTAACAAAGTAGTGAAAATCGTAATGTGTGTGTGCAAATACTGTAAACCTACTATTATTCGCGACGACTTTATTTCGCGATTTACTTCTGATAAATTGGCTTGCTACGACTAATGTTCGCGACCAAGCCTTCTCCATACCAGTGTTACTATAACAACCATACGACAACGAATGGTTCGCTGCGAGAAGTATTCGCGACAACAAGGCCCTCGCGAACCTCGCGGAAATTTTTCGCAAGCGAATAAAAGTTGGTTTACAGTAGTAGAATTCGCCGAATGCCTCATACTATACATGTAAACTTCATTAATAGATATATCATAATTATCTTAGAAGTATGAACCCTTTAATGTCAGGGCTATACATAATACGTAATACAACGTACAAATTGAGTGGTTAAAAGCAGGGGGCTAGAATCGATGGAATCTCTAACAATCACGTTTTCGTTGAAAAGACATGCAAATTGTCCCCGTATTGTAGTCATTTTTTAAAGGACAGCAACTTGTTTATTTCTATAACTAAGGCACCCTGAAATAAGTTTATAGATAGCATTTAAGAGTGTTTTTGGTCGTTAGTTTTGTTTGGTTTCTTTTATTGCCTTGGTTTGTCACCTTTCGGTAGACATGTGATAATTCCAAGCCTTTGCGACTTAGGTAGATCTCTATTTGCAAAAATTCATTTAACAGCTAAAACATTATGGTCTTTGGGATTAGACAGTGTACTGTAAAGCCGTCAAATTAACAAACTATTGGCTCGATATAATGGAAAATTTTACTTTTATCCACCATCGAAAAAAAATAATATATACATACCCATCAATTAATCGAGGCAGATCAAAAATGAGGTACAGCATATGTTGATCATTTAAAAATCTGCTTTGAAATGGTATTCATTTGATTTTTGTGCACTTTTGCCTTCTATTTTAAAATGTATAACGTGGGTTCCACTCATAGTAAAGACTTGAATTTGGACAAAGCCATTACCAATGTTCACACTATCGTCAAATTGCAATGTAGTATCAAAATTCAAAGGTTATTTACGATGTCAGACTTCATTTAGGATTCTTATCAATACTTCAAATAAAATTTATAATTAGTTCATTTAAAACCCATAGTCACATTTTCATTATTTTGAGATATTTATATAACAAGGTCATAACAATCTTATTGTTAAATTATGTTGCAATTTTCTAAAGACTGTAAAGTGCAAATTTTGTCTTGAAAGATAATTTATAAGTTTAAAGGCGCTGTAATTGTAAAGTTGTCGGTAAACAATACAGAAACAAATTATTCCTTTCAAAGAAATGATCGGCTCATGATATGAACTGTCAGTATTATGAAATAAGATAATGTTATGCCGAAACTACAACATGCAATGCAGCATCAAATAGCATATTTGCAATGTTTTGTTGTTTTCCGAATACACATGTAACTTAACTTTACTTTTATAGTAGGCGAGGCTAGAGTACTTCCCCCGATTAACTTTTTTAAGCATTTAAGTATGATTGAATAATTATGTCACTGTATAAAAGTTTAAATCTAAAAAAAAAATGCATCAAAATATGAAATTAGCTTACACAAAGCTGTCACTCCATAGTTAACAAAGTAGTGAAAATCGTAATGTGTGTGTGCAAATACTGTAAACCTACTATTATTCGCGACGACTTTATTTCGCGATTTACTTCTGATAAATTGGCTTGCTACGACTAATGTTCGCGACCAAGCCTTCTCCATACCAGTGTTACTATAACAACCATACGACAACGAATGGTTCGCTGCGAGAAGTATTCGCGACAACAAGGCCCTCGCGAACCTCGCGGAAATTTTTCGCAAGCGAATAAAAGTTGGTTTACAGTAGTAGAATTCGCCGAATGCCTCATACTATACATGTAAACTTCATTAATAGATATATCATAATTATCTTAGAAGTATGAACCCTTTAATGTCAGGGCTATACATAATACGTAATACAACGTACAAATTGAGTGGTTAAAAGCAGGGGGCTAGAATCGATGGAATCTCTAACAATCACGTTTTCGTTGAAAAGACATGCAAATTGTCCCCGTATTGTAGTCATTTTTTAAAGGACAGCAACTTGTTTATTTCTATAACTAAGGCACCCTGAAATAAGTTTATAGATAGCATTTAAGAGTGTTTTTGGTCGTTAGTTTTGTTTGGTTTCTTTTATTGCCTTGGTTTGTCACCTTTCGGTAGACATGTGATAATTCCAAGCCTTTGCGACTTAGGTAGATCTCTATTTGCAAAAATTCATTTAACAGCTAAAACATTATGGTCTTTGGGATTAGACAGTGTACTGTAAAGCCGTCAAATTAACAAACTATTGGCTCGATATAATGGAAAATTTTACTTTTATCCACCATCGAAAAAAAATAATATATACATACCCATCAATTAATCGAGGCAGATCAAAAATGAGGTACAGCATATGTTGATCATTTAAAAATCTGCTTTGAAATGGTATTCATTTGATTTTTGTGCACTTTTGCCTTCTATTTTAAAATGTATAACGTGGGTTCCACTCATAGTAAAGACTTGAATTTGGACAAAGCCATTACCAATGTTCACACTATCGTCAAATTGCAATGTAGTATCAAAATTCAAAGGTTATTTACGATGTCAGACTTCATTTAGGATTCTTATCAATACTTCAAATAAAATTTATAATTAGTTCATTTAAAACCCATAGTCACATTTTCATTATTTTGAGATATTTATATAACAAGGTCATAACAATCTTATTGTTAAATTATGTTGCAATTTTCTAAAGACTGTAAAGTGCAAATTTTGTCTTGAAAGATAATTTATAAGAGCAATTTTTTACATACGGGGGGGGGGGGGGTGTTAAAGTAGTCCGAGTATCGCACTACGTCATAATACGGATTTTACCATATTGGTTCGACAAAGCGTTTAAGATACCCGGTATTGATTTTGCTCAACATCGCTGTTGTAAACAATGGCAATAATAAGCAATTAGAACGGTAATATATGTATTCTATGAGAGATAGGAATGATTAATGTTGAGAAACTCGATTCTGTTAAAGTAAAATGAAAAACGAAGTTTCTGATTAACCAGGATCTCAGGTATGCTTATATCTTCTTTGTTTTGATGCCCCCCCCCCCCCCAATTTTATTTTTCTTTCACTAAAACCGGTTTAAATTTAGAGACAGAAGCTATTTCGAATTTAATCAATCGTTAATTAATTAATGTTTAAATGATATCTAACATTGTTGACAGATCTAGGCAGAAAACTGTAGCAAAATGTGATTTTTACGGATTTTTTCGTCAGGATCTACTTGGTTTAGAGCTTATAGCGTGAAAAGTAATCCGTCAACATATAATTTATTTTACCAAATCTTTTTTCTAAGATGTCAATCTATAGAATAAACACCATGCATTTAAGTTTGAGTCAATAAAATAGTAAAAAAAATTACCAAACGCGATTAATTATATTCTAGCATTGCTTTTTTTGTATTCTATTTTGATACATCAGGTCCATAAAGCGTACTTACTTACAAAAATTTGCGCAAAATTATTGATGAGATATGGCTTAAATAAATATTTATACTCTATTTTGTATGTTCAGTTCTATTTTTCCCAAAATTGGTAATTATTTTTAGGAAAAACGGACGTCTGGCAAATTTCATAATTGTCAATAATTTTCGCAAGGGGGTACATCCGTCTGAGAGGTGATAACAAACAAACTAGCATGTAAACATGCATATTTTCTTTTGTATTTGTATTGCTAGAATGTATATTTATCATTTAAAGCTAAGCTTTTAATGATTGAGCCCATTTAGTGCCGAGTATAGGACTACCTTAAGGAAGCATATGGATTCTGAGTTACATGTAATTTCGTGAAATCACAAATCTTAGTTATTATATACATATTCAATTATCTATGCAACGAAACGTAGACCAAAAGCAAAAAAAAAATACTGAAGTCAAATTTTTGTTAGAAATTAGTTTGTATTACGTAGATTTACACATTGATGACGTCATGACTAAAAGTTGAATGTCGTGTGAATTTGATCGGAAAGCATTGTAAACATATTCAAAATATAACTAATCTAAGAACTCTAATAAAATATTTTGGTGTGATTTATTGAGAATGGAACAAACGAATACTGGGAAAGATGTTAGTTTTATCAATCATTCGCTAAAAGGTATGTAAATTTGCTTTTATTTCTCGGCCAGACTTTCCTCTGTCGTTGTTTACGATATAAAAATCCGACTAGAACAACACTACCCCGCATATATTGAACTTGGAATTTTATATGTATCGTTAGTTTGACCAATGCTTAAATTGAAAAGTGCTGCTAGAGTCCCATGCTGTGTGTTGTTTTGATGCAACTTGCCGTTTTCCATGCAAACTTTATTAAATGGGAAGGCTTTACGAGAACCGGGTGAATAACTATTGAATTAAGAAAAACATAGGATTCTAACAGCAGTTTTGATTAAACTGAGATGTTTTGCCTTCACTTGGTATGTTTATTTTATTTTGGAAACCACGGGGTAGTGTTGTTCTATCTCATTTAATGTTAAGGATATATACGTAAGCTATTTATTGTTGTCACGTGATAATGCACCAATGTGGCAGTAATGTACAACCCGATTTTATTGCACTGACATCTATTTTAAAGGATAATACTAAGTTTTTGATCTTATTCAAAATAGTTATTTAATTTCACGATTTTGAATATAACAGTCAAAATAAGACGCTAAATTGCCTATATGCTTCCTTAACACCCCCGCGTAATATAACATCAGAAATAACCTTAAGTTACCAGTCAGAGTTTATGTAAGTGTTTGTAAGCAACAATAGGGTCTCCTGTGGGAATAGCAGTATAAACGTTAATGATATCTTAAAAAGTACTCGTTCGCATTTCAAATTCTAAAAATGACTATTTCATTTTACAATCAATTGAAAAACTGTAAGTTGGATTTTTTTCCCGAATTTTACATATTTAACGAGTTCATTATAAATTACAAAATATCAATTTTAATAAAAAAAAAAAACATAAAAAAAAAAAAAAATCTTAATATATGTTTTGTACTACCTTCGATGATAAAACTTATCTCATGTTTGAGTTACGACCGTGAAACACAAAATAAACCAGGAAAAAACGCAGACAATTATGTATTGTTAACAGTTGCACTGTATCGATCAATATGGGGGTCTATGATAATAGCTAACTTTAAGTAACCTGAGTCATGACAATACCTGTGCGCAAGAGGTGTCACAATCGCTGGTTATAATAATGCGACTTCTTTTCAATGGGAAATCGCTTTGTCAGTGCACAACTTGAAATTACCAGTTGACCCTACTTAATGTCAATGAGAAACTCAAAAGAGTTCGGTTATAATGAAACGAAACTGAAAAGGTATTATTATTTTGAGGACTTCAGACTCCTTTAAGACGTTCAAGATGAGAGTCTAGAGATCAACCACATAAATTTAAATATTAATGTGTATTTCAAACAGATAAAAAACAAAAAAAAAAACAAAACGAGGATCAGAACTAGTTTGAACAAAACAAATTTAATTATTTATGGTTTATACTGGACAAAGATATTGGTATCATTGTCACCGGTCATTGTAAATGTATTGGTAGTTCATTCTGATATTACATGTACTATTTGAGAATCTTACAAACACAGGAATCTCAATATGATGCCTTGTTCAAATGATTTTTTGTAATTATGAATAGCCTATGTCACTATTCAAATTAGTATTCATAGATCTAGTCGACATTCCAAAAATAGAGACTTTTGATATAAAATTATGCATTGAATGTAAAAATATATGGGCCAAAAGATGATCTCGTCATGAAGTAGAGGTACTTATGCATTGCCACTTTCCATTTGCTTCCTCTCCCGAATCTCCTTCTTCCCCTTTTTTTCTCTTCCCGTTTCCCCCACTTTCCTGTCTTTGGCATACCTTAGCAAATATTAGATAGTGTTCTCGATGTTTTTGTTTGTAGAATCAGCCGTTCTTTGTTTTTTTCTGACACTCTTTAAAATTGTAGTAATGTTATTAAGATATATTAGTTACGTTTCTCAGTAAAGAGTTAACATTGGAATGAATTTAAAAGTGCATGCATATCACTATGTGTAAGTTATTGAATATAAATTATACAGAAAAAAGTCAGTGAATTTACACCATTCCTGTTAAGTACGTTTATACTACAATAACTGGTAAATAACCTTAAGTTTTAAAATTCTACCTACTGTCAATAACTCTGCTTAAAGGCAATCATTGGAAGGGAAGTTGTTCCCCTTTCCTCATTCAATTATATTTTTATATGGCAACGAAGTTCTTTAGAATTCTTCTGACACACATCTCAAAAGTGTCTCCACCAATAGTAGCAAAATGTAGAACCTATAGACCAGTAAAAACAAGTGCATATAGAGTAATTTAAAGTTTTTGGTTAAAAGATAAAAATAACCATATTAATTAATACTTAACATTTGTTTTAATGAGTTTGACGTATCTAACGAATTTGACTCATAAAATTAGAGTGGATACTTAATATTTATATCATTAACAGCCACATATTACACACATTAATACACAGAAACATAATTCGTACACATGTGCTTTTATCTGGCCCACTTCTTAATGTAAAATTTGAAGCAATAAAAAACGAAAAAAATATATGAATGTAATTGGACTTGATGTATTTTGGATACATAAGGTCATAAAGTAAGTTATGATGAAATTTGAACTTTTTTGAGTCATGTTAAAATAATGCATTAACAACGTAATCATTTTGATAGGTCGTAATAATAGGTCTTTTTTTGGAACACAGTCAAATCATTCAATTCTTAAACTTTCATACCCAACTCGATTTAGATGGTCGTTTTATACAAGCCACTATTAAAAGTAAAATACATGACTGTATACAGGCCAAGGGGCGGGGGGGGGGCAACTTAAATAAAATGACAAGGAAAAAAAGTCTTTGTTTAATTTGTCGATACAATGAACACATTTTAAATGGAGTATCGGATTTATGTTTTTTTGTTCTAGTTTAACACTTTCAACATGATTGACCATGTGCTCGCCAGAGTTTACTCTACATACATACTTTGCTTTTGCTTTTCCCAACGTCGTTTAACCGCAACACTTATTTAACTCTGTCATATTAAAAATACTTACAAACTGGATGCAGCTGTGCAAGGTGTCGGACTCATGTCAAATGAGATATGGATAAGATATTACAAAAAGTAGCCTAGGTTCTGTTTACCCATGATTCATAATATTGTTCAGATCCCAATCACCTAACAAATACTCTCTCCAACTATCACTATTCCATGTTGGACCATCATTGGCCAAATAAAGGTACATATAAGACAACAGCAATGATACTACCATAATTTGAGATTGGGCCAACGAATTGCTGCTATCTGGAATGTGTATCATATTTTTAATTTACATTAAAGCTACTACATAATATGCATTATTAATGTTAATACCTTATCAGTCTAATGACTACACCGACCCAGTCTTTCATTGGGAAAGCAACGATCGTTTTCACAGGAAGTAGTTATCAGACGTACTATTTGCATTTAGAAATTCATGAACGTTTCACAAAGTCAAACACATCGAAACAGTTTAATCAAATTTTATCATTGTGTTTTCGCAGAATGGTCAATTTTTTTTTCTCAACTCAACAGGATGATAAAAGCAGATGTAGCAATTCATGTTTTAAAAATGTATAACATTTAGGTTTTACAATGGAATGATAAATAATCACAATTTTAACACAGAATCGGTCGTAAAAAAAAACCACACACGTTTTGCTATGCATTGTTTACAGTTACCTCGCGTCGATCGATATGGGTGTCGATATAAATAGCTTACGTTAACCTAAGCGACACAGATACCTGTGTTCATGAGGTGTCATAATCACTAGTTACATTAAGACAGCTTTATATTTGAGAATCCTGTACACACAAGAATCTCAGTCTGATACCTTGCTCAAATAATATCTTAAAAGCTTCAAATGTAGAAAAACTTGATGTATTTTTTTTTCTCTAAGTGGTTTAAAATAAACAAGATTCAACTCTAGATAAAGAAAGTCAATACAAGTGCTGAAAAACCTGCAGGCATAAATGGATGCACTCCGATGGTATCTCCAAATATTTTAGCATCAAAGCTCTCATAAGCCTTGTTAAATTCAGAACAAAAATCCTCCTCAATTAAAAAAAAGCCGTAATGGTTCCGTTTCACGATTCTGTAAAAAGATGTAATTAACATTGATGCATTCATATCAAAGCAGTCAACTAATTGTAATGAACGTACAAATTAACCATGTTGATTCTTCTCTTTTAAATTATGCTGTGTCTGTTTGTTTGTTTGTTTTGCTTTGTTTTGTTTTCTTTTTTTTTTTCTTTTTTTTTTTGAATATTTTTTTTCATTTCGGGGAGGGAAAATTGGTGGGTATGTTGTTGTTTTGATTTAAATGCACACAAAACAATACTAGTTCTTATCGCTATAATCTACTCTTTAAACCACTCGTCTGTTATGACATAATAATCATATTTGATTTATTCAAAGTTAACTTTTCTATTAAGATATTTAAAATAGGTCGCTTATGTAAAATGTACGCGTTTTGTGCAAGGGGCAAGGTGGTCACGGTTGATTGCTGACGCATTTCCTCTTGTATACTAAGGAAAATACACCGCCATTTTATTTAAACGATCAAAATGGCGAGGAACACTCTGGAATATGTGTCACACTCTTGCAAACTTGCGTTCTCAATGATTT
Source organism: Magallana angulata (assembly GCF_025612915.1). Classification (NCBI taxonomy): domain Eukaryota; kingdom Metazoa; phylum Mollusca; class Bivalvia; order Ostreida; family Ostreidae; genus Magallana; species Magallana angulata. The sequence goes on from NW_026441862.1 coordinate 21,614, forward strand.
TATGTGCACATGTAAGTATGTTTGTTTCACTAAGTAAGACAGAAGAAAACCGTAATACGTATAATGTTATGTCTAATATTTATTTCTTTTTATTTACACCATTCGGGGTTTTGACATTTTAAAAAGAAAGTAGCTTGTTTAGCTTTTATGTCTTTAGATAGTAGTGTATGTAAAGTGATTTTTGGAAAAATGACAAATGGTGGTGCATAGATAAAGGTTGACAATTTTAGAGCTGAATCACGAGAAGTGAAATAGCAACTGAAGGTTGGTTTTAATGGGGTTTTCCCAAGAAAACAATTCGAGGTTACACAATCAATATCGAAAAGAGGCCACAATGTTAATGTATGTCTCTTTGCATATCCTATGCTCATAAATACCTGTGTAACATGTATGTTCTACATGCATTTAAATTACATGCAAGCAATAATTAAATTACGTTTCTTATGCATTTTCTTTTTATGACATATATTGGTTGTTGTACATTTTTTTTAAACTTTGAAAAAAATGATTCCCCCCCCCCCCCCCCCCCATTACAAACGTAAATCGTTTGAAAGATAAAATAAAATTAATTAAAATTTTCTTTCCTGAACTGTTGATTCCATGAGAAACTAACAAAATATAAATCAGCTTTATTAAAAAACAACAAGTTAGAATGAGGTATAAAAAGTAAACGAGATGATGCAAGTTATTAAAACACCAACATACATTTGCATGTATAACCAAACAGCATATATTATCACGGTTAATATGATCTGCTTAAACATTTTTTTAAACTGGTTCAAAAAATATGAATATTTATAATAAGTCAATGCTACTAACGCAAGTAATGCTTTTATATTTTAAACCCATGTACCACGTATCAGCGATTTTGGTTACTCAATTGTTATTTTACATGTACCATAAACAAGCCTATTCGTTCATTTAGAGAGTTCAAAAAACTGTTTTATTTGTTTTGTTGTACACATGTATATAACATAACACTTGAATAACTTTTTTTTATCATACAGCTTCTCAGTTACATTATTTTCAAGCAAGAGAATATAACTCCATTATTTGTTACACACTTTCCCCTTTAACTCTCTCCAATGCTTTCACAATATCTTAACTTCTTTTTTTTTTGAAATTCCAGAGCAAAATAAAAATGATACTAATATACATTTTTCCTGGCCATAACTTTTGCCTTAGGTGTCGTGAGATTTAATTAAAGATGTCATTTTATGGTTCTTCTAACTAGCAGTCGGTTAATATTCTGTTTCAGTAGACGTAAATGTTTTTTAAACATTATATACTAATTGTTAGACCATAATTAATCGCCTAATTGTCTACAGATTCTTCCGATTTTTTTTCCTGCAGTACAGTTAAGGCGGCAAAATAAAAATATCGGCGAATGTTTGTGATGAAAACACGTATAATTCAATTCAACGGACCTGTCCTTTTTAAACCAATAAAAGTCGCTGAAATGCAATATATATTTGAGATAACGATAACTCGAATTTGTTTACCAAAAAAATTACACATCATCGCCAATAAATGAAGTTTTCATTTCTATCTACTGGCGATTTACACAAAATAAGTTTGTTTTCCCTTGGACTGAAATTTTCATTGGTTTAAACATAGCACGTGATTGCCTCATATATCTCGATATTTGTTCTGTGAGAAATAACATTAGGCAATATGGCCGTCATTGGTCGACGCTTCGCTTACTCATTTCGACATTTCATAGTATTTTATACATAAACTGCATGCCGTACGTTCTTAAAGTATTTGAAGTAGTTGCCCTTTGAAATTCTTTAAAATTAGAGTAGTTGCCCTTAGAATATTGACATGAAATTGTTTTGTCTGGAGCAGAACAAAATGGCGGTGTGGAAATTTGCTCAAATCTCTGCAGAGGAAAGCGAGAAAACATTTAAAATTGAATAGCAACAAAACATTGTAGTAAACATTGGTGAAGCAAAGATTTTGAAAGAGTATTTGAAAGGTGAGATAGAAAATTTTGAAGAGTTTAAATGGCTTAAGTTGGACGAGATGTAAGGCATCTTGTACATGGCTTTGCGTAGATCATCGCTATTTGTGAATAAATATGTCGCTTGATAGTCCTCGAGAAAACAAAACACTTATTAGATTAGTTACTGACTCACTACGGAAATATATTGGGTTGATCGATCTCATAGAAGGCTCGGCTTCGCCTCGCCATCTATGAGATTGATTAACCCAATATATTTCCGTAGTGAGTCAGTAACTAACCTAATAAGTAATAGTATTGTTCTCAACGACAGTTTACCGTGCATGCGAGATAGAAATCAAAGTCATTGTGTTCACGTGCTTGAGTGAACACAGAACTAAATTTGGGCGTGATCGTTTATCAAACAACACTATTTTTTGTGTTCTTTTTGCGCTAACGTACTGGCACTTGCATTTGCGCTAAAATACGTATGCGCCAAATTTTCTCGTTTTACAGTGTGTATATATATATATATATATATAAATATATATATATATATATATATATATATATATATATATATATATATATATATATATATATATATATATATATATACACACACATGTGTCACAGTGCAATATTTTATGTTCATAGTAGCAAAGTGATATGGCAGTCGCATGGTACAAGCAGATGCATTTGTGGTTTTGAGGTTATTTAAAAACTAGATGCTGTCATTAGACAGTAATACCCGCACCAAGTATTTGCCCCTTAAAAACACTGTTTTGTACCAGTTTTATTAAAAATGAAGGCCACATGCAAGCTCCGGTTATACATTTAAGAATGATAATTTTCATAACTGAAGGATGAAACCCCTTCCCATATGATAATACACATAATACGCAGCACTTTATGTGCAATTTGGGGTTGAACTGTTTGCATAAATTTCCAGTTAATCAATAATTTTAACATCTCATGTCAGAAAGTATAATGGTCTATATAATTATTACAAAAAACAAAAATTATGCCCCCCTCCCCGTGGCGGTTGCCGGTTTTAGATTTGCTTCTGTGTGCCTACATGTACATCATCGTGTGCACAGATTTAGAGAAGGGGTGGAAGTGAGGGGTCCAGACCCCCCCCCCCCCTTCTCCCCATGAAAATTCATTTATATCAATTGTAAAATCATCAAAAATACACATTGGACCCCAATTGCTAATACATATACAGACATGTAAACGCTCTAAATAAATTGCACTTCAATTTAGGTAACACTATTTTGGGGGTAAATATTTAATTAATATTTATACTTTATTGTTTATCTTTAAAGGAAGAATACATCACAATATGCAGTGGTCCTGCACCACCTTAAAGCTGTTATTTACCTAATAAATAGTGCAAGGGGATTTGAAGAATAGGTCTTAAAATGCATGCATGTTTCAAACAACTGAACTTTGTCTGAAGTTAGTTACGTACACAACACAGGTCTGCAGGTCTCATTAGCGGGAACTAGTTTTACCCAGCTCTTCGATTAGATGGTTTCACGTGTACACATACATGTATGTGTTTTTATATGCAGAAAAGGATTAGTTAAGATCAGCTAAAGGAATTCATTATTGTGTTTTAATTGGATTATCATTATGATGTTGCCCAATATATGTAAGCATAATACATGTAGTACCAGTAGCACAATATAATGAGATGCCAGCATACAAAAGTTCTACTTTCACTTTTTAAATGTGATCTCTCTTTGACAGCTTACTGTATCGTCATCTTTTAATATTTAAATAAGCTTATCATCGGTACATATCCCATCGCATTTGTAAAGTTTCTGTCATTTTAATTGCAAAACTTTTTTTTTTCAATTGTCAGAACTTACACTTTTGAGTTGACCCCATATTGACCCTGTATAAACAATTTTGTATTAAATTTGTGTATTACATGAAAGTAAGTGTAGACACTTATCATTTTTATATAAGTTATAATATGAGTATTTCTTTCTTAATGTATTATAATGCATCAAATACAATGTAGGTCATGACCTTATGGGACTGTTCTGACCCCACGAAACAGAAAATTACAAAATACCTTCTAATGTAATAATGATGCATTAAATGGTGTAAAGTACATTTAAATTTAATGACTCCCATGTGTTGTCTTTAACCCCCCCCCCCCTTCCCCTGTTATGAAAGAGGAAAAGATGATACACTGTATATTTTGTTTACTTCTGATATCCTCATCCCTAAACCACATAATTTATTCTTGCTCTTTGTGTCATTGCGCGTCAAATTGTATATAGGTTATGCCCCCTTGGAGATACTCTGACGTTCTAGAACTAGAAATAATAAAGTATTTTATCTTATTCATATGTAGTGTATGATCCATGTGGGTAATTCGTAGCCTATATCTAGCAAATATCATTAAAACCATTGAGATCCCCACCTTAATCCAAAGATATTATTCCTCCTAATGTCATGGCGCATCAGATCATTATGGCATGCAATAGTCATGACCCTAAGGGGTTATCATGACCCCCTTAGAATCAGAAATTGTCAATCATCTTTGAAATATTGATGTTTGATGATCATATCTCTATTTAATCTTTATTATTAAGTCTCCCGAATGAAATTTGAAGACTTATTGTTTTTGTACTGTTCTTAATGCATGTATTTTTATTCTTTGTCTTCTTCTTTTTCTTCTTTCCCGCTCTGAACTTGTTTCTCAGAGATGGCTGAACAGAATTGTACAAACCTCTAGGATGTGATAGGCCTGCATATGTAGTTGCGCACCCTGGTTTGATTTTTCTCATTTTGGGTTAGACAACCACTTTTCTGGGGGGGGGGGGGGGGTCAAAAGGGTGTGCGGTCTAACATTGAACCTTATAGGAAGAATCGTAGACTTTATTGTAAATTGTAACTTGAAAACGGACAAAGATAATAATGAAAGGTTTTCATAATCATATATTGACTGTAACTGGCAATATATAGGGTTTATTAGATCTGACCCCTGGGGTCATCCCCACCCCAAGGAATTAGAAATTACCATATATCTCAAAACTGTTATAATCATGACCCCTAAACCATATACATTCATGTGTCTGATGTCAAGGGGCATCAAGTGTTATCTACGTCATGGGCCCTGTGGGTGGTCCTGACCCCCTCGAACAGCAAGTCCCTTAATATCTTCAAAACAGTTGGGATCCCCACCCTTAAACCATATATATTCTTGTTCTTTGTGTCAATGGGCATCAGACAGTATGTAGGTCATGGGCCCCGGGGATGGTCGTGACCCCCTCGAACAGGAAGTGCACGAATATTTTGAAAACGGTTGACATCCCCATCCTTTAACTATATATATTCTTGATCCTTAAAGGGCATCAAAAGGTAGTAAGTTATGGGCCTAAGGGTTAAAATACTAACAGTAAATAAACCTGTAAATATTTACATTGATAATTTTGAAAGTTATGTAAAATTAATATAGTCATATATGGTAGAAAAAATGCTATAAATATATATTTAATTACTTCAAAGACTTGTTGTTTTTCGTTATCAGTGTTTAAATAATTAAAATAATTACTTGAAGAAATATTAAATAGTGATTCCGAAGAATTTACTTCCCGCATTTCATAGAAATGAACAGAAAATATTCTTTCTATGTTTACATTTAAATGTTCAAATAAATTTCAATAATATATCATTTAAATTGTACATCATCAAATACTGATTCCGACTACTTTGAAGTCATTAAATTTCTATTGGCTATTGACAGAAAAAGAGACGCGTAACCATCCAATGAAAACGAATACACAGAGTTTGATTGACAGGTTCAGCCAGGTCCAGGTCTTACCCGATGTCCGAGGTTATGTGTACACAGCCAAATAGTCTCAGTAACTACTCTTCTCTTTTAAATACGCGAACCTTTCTATTGTTTGTTTAAATTTAATTCAATTTTCTAGAAAGAAAAGTATATAGTTTTATATATATATATATATTTTTTTGTTCATGGGAATACCTATCAAAGAGTTTTGCCAATCACAAACAGTTTAAAGTAATGTAAAGCACGGGCTTTATTTTAAATTGTAAATTAAAGCATTTTCTGTTTTTAATTAGAAGATTAGCATAAATTAATTTTGCTAATAAATGAATAAATAAGTATTTTCAAGGTTTGTAATACACTGTGATGTCATAATAGAGATTTTTCATAGTTTTTGACTGAACAGAATTCAGTGAGCTAGCCTTATCTTTGCTGCGTCCAGATTACGACAAAGAGCACACGGCGGGTGTGACCGGTCAGCACAGGATGTTCACTCCTCCTAGGCACCTGATCCTACCTCTATCTGTTTGGAGGTCCATGTTGCTTTGCTTTGAACTTGTATTTCGTTTTATGGATTTTTAAGATGGTTCACGGTCTGTTATTGTCATTTTTTCATATATTAACAATATTTGACCAGATTAGCCATACCCTATATAAAGTCAGAATCCGGCCCTACCCCGGGAAACATGATTTTGATAGAGGGTTTTCTGGTCAACATTATTATAAATTCAGTTTTTCTTACAGATGTGTTGGAAAAGAGAAGGACATTTTTTTTTAAAAGATGGTGGAATTTTGACAATGTTTACCTTGACCTTAAGGCCTCTTTGGGACAAGAGACATGATATTTAGCATTTCTATTCCGCTTACTCCAAAAATGCATCATATAAAATTTGAAAAAAATCTGGCTGAGTTGTTTTTCAGAAGAAGTTAATAATGGTCAATTGGTAACACATGAGGCTTGTCGCAATACGTACGAGAACGGACAACGACGGACAAAAATCAATTCCAATAGGTCACCTGATTTACTCAAGTTACCTAGAAATTACTACCAAAAAAAAAAAAAAAACAAACAAAACGAAACTAAATCCAAAAAATAACCACAGGAGATTTTGTTCATAGTGTAAACAGAAAAAAATTTAGATTGTAATTCGTCTATCATTTTTTGTTCTTTTTTATAGATGTCGGCTAGCAAGTATTTGTTTCAAGTACACACAACAGAATCATGTCCAAAAAACCGTAAAGAAATGGATGAAAGGTCACTTGCTCTCAATTGTACCGAGAGCAATGGCTACACCTGTCTCCCGAACAAAAACATTACGATGTTATTGGAGTTTTGTTACAAACGGGCTCGAATACCAGTAACGAAAGGTAAACATAAAAACCAGTTTTTATATAACTGTTTAAAATACGAAAAAGAAACACACAAAAGTTCAAAACATTTGGTTTTTTTTCTTTTTTGTTACAAACCAATGTTGTGTTTTTATTGGATTTTGAATTTTCTTTAGGAGTTTGTTTATTTTTACGATATTCTGACGTCGATGCCTTTGATTGCCAACATTTTCCTTCTGGTTGTCCTGATGCTGATTACTTCACTGATGAAATTTATAAATGTAAGTGGTTTAGTTTATAAATATTTAATTCACTGACAAAGTGCCTGCCTGACCAATTGATGGTTATCTAGACGATGTAGTATCGAATTTAGAGCAGATTTTCCGACTGTGAAAAAAACCTTCCTTGCTTTATTAAAAGTTTATATCTTGTTTGTGTTAGATTCGTCTCTATAGTTATATTTTTATTGTATTTGAAATGCAGTATGGCTTATCAAGCCAAGCAACGTCATTTTAATAAAATAAAATGATATTCAGCGCAAGCGCGGAAATAACCACTTATTCACATTAAAACATGTATGATACAATGCTTAACATGTTGAACCAATTTCTATTTCTTCGTTTTTGTACATACTGTGTCCAAAATTCTTATTGATTTTCTTAACCTATTCTATAAAATTCAAATAAATAAGCAACTACATGGCTGAACGTTTAGAGGAGCAGTAAGTGTAGAAAATCAAAACTGAAACTGATTAAATGTACATGCACGTGTACATGGATATAGTCCACTAATACATTTTCCATAGGCGGTAATGTTAAGGTTAGGGTTCCTAGCTCCTGCCCTAGTTTTCGTTCAGCAACGAGGGACCTCTTAAATGAAAGCTCATTAAATTGTCTCTTTCCTGTTAAAATTGCGTGGTTTGAAGTCACATTCGTTTTCCGGCAAAATGCGTCTGTATTGAAAAACTCTGAACATGAAAGTAAAAGTAGGGAATTTCTAAGTTTTGGAAAGGGTGTACATCAAACAATTTCAATTCTTTTCTTCAAAGGATAATTCAATGTTGACACTTGTTTTTAAAATTGCAAATCCTCTTTTCTGACACGTGTCAAGCATTCTTATTTAAAATGTCCCAATACATGTATATACACTCTGCAAGTATAGGGACTATTTTAATTAAAGACACTACTTTGTTGTCCTACCGATTCTAAAAATAGTTAGATGGATATACCCACATGGCCTTGATTCCTTTCGTTTCAGCTAACTGGAGGAAATAAAAAAAGATTAAAATTTTATTAAAAACCAGGGAGTGGATGAACAGTACATCGTACCACTTTTCTAAATTTTGATCTTTAGCTCAAATTTCACTGTTTCATTTTCATTACTGTCCGAAATCAGAATTTCAGATAAAAGACTGTCAATTAATTACCATAACGAGAAGGAATTAATTTGCTAATTGGGGACTGCTTTTAATTAACTTAATTAAAAGCAGCCCCCAATTAGCAAATTAATTCGTTCGCGTTCGGGTTATATACAGTGGGGCCTCAGATATCCGGACGCCAGATAACCGGACGCTTCAGTTTACGGACAATTTTATTTGGGAACAGATTTCTTATACGTTATTTTGTCTCATTTATCCGGAATTCCGCGTTCCGGATCCGGACGGTCTGTTTTTACCACAAAACACTCATTTACTACTAATGCTGCTTCATTTAACCGGACGGTAAAATATGATGATATCCTACTCAGTACAAAAGATTACCCCTGTCAATTAAGTTTCCCACCTTTTTTACGTGCTAGATCCTCATGAGTAGCTTGTATAAACACACTGACTTCCCAAATCACTTTCATGGAAAATTGCAGTGTACCACACACATATCACAATTGGACACAAAGAATTTAGCTAGATACGGTTATCATTATTGTCCGGTTAATATTTCATGACAAAATAATAAGATAAAGCAGAGTTCTTTATATCTTAAAACGTTCATATCGTCAGAAAACTCGATCTAGCATGTGCATGTTGCTATATTGAATGAAAGGCAAATAAAACCTAATATCAAAACTGGGAGCCATTGTATACAAATACATTATCATTCATGACAACAATAGACACATTTCAGATATCCGGACGCTTCACCTATCCGGACGATCGGACTTGGGAACCAAAGCGTCCGGATAACTGAGGTTCCACTGTATATATATATATAAGAAAACACGTGTTTTTTTCGTGTCTTCTTTTTTAATTTTTATCCATAACTTGCCGACCACTGTGGATTTAATTGTGTTTCTATATATATATATATATATATATATATATATATATATATATATATATATATATATATATATATATATATATATATATTATACCTCATATATATATTACACATCTTAAACCAAAGATGTCATCTAAAGTATATGCCTAGTTCATTGCACGTATATGTAAGTCGCTTACAGTTTAGGCTATGATATTAATTAATCGACGCACGTTTTTTTTTACTCCGACATCGTGTTTTAAAATGATATCCATCAAAACTAAAGTAACGTCAAATTGGAATATTTTTTTCTATAAAATTTGTTTTTCGCATAAATAAAGATGTCCGATCCAAGGTAATTGTCAACGATGCCTGATAAACTCTCCATGCATACGTACATTTTCTGTCATGACGTTAATTAATCAATCCTCGTTCTTAGTTTTACCGTTCTGGAAAGTTTTATCCATCAAAACTAAAATCGTGAATTCAAGGAACGAATTGGCTCGCTTTATTTATTAGACATTTTCAAATCTCAAGTTCTATGTATGTCCTAAAAAACATTTTCAATGAATATATGCACATCCTTAGATCTACCAGAGTCTGTCTACCACCTTACTCTCATTTGTGCTATTTCGGGCTGCTTTATCGTAAGTGAAAATAGGCTATTTAATTATTTTACAATAATTACTTATATATATCAGGTTAGTCATAAGTATAGCTTAAGTGCACCAACTTACATGTATTGAAATACCAAAGGTGTAAGCAGTTACTCTGGTACATACATTTCGTAGTTTATTGGCAAAATGTCATAATTGTTTAAAGTTTAAAGTAGTAGATATACGAAAATTTATATTTTAGTCGGTGACGAATTTTGAAACTGCATGTAATATATAATGATAATATAATTTCAAAAAAAAAAATCAAATTCAATTTTACTCAACACAATTGCGGAAGAGATAATTGTGTGTCAATATATCAAAAAAGATACATGTAATATGTGTTAATGGCATTTTTTCTAATAAAACAGCTTTAAAGTTTTGAAAGATTCAACACAACCTTATATTTTCAACAATACGTTACCCCCCAAAAAGCATTAAAAAAAATTAGTGTACCGCCTTAGGTCAATATTTCAGCAAGATATTTCACTTGTGGAGACAAGCACCAAATTTTGCATGAAGGTTCCTTGAAGTTACTTGATTAAAAAATATCGTTGGCTATTCAAGTTTTGGTCATTTTCAAGATGGCCGCCTCTTATTTCAAAATGGCGTCTTTTTTCATAAATATTTTCATGATATTTTAAATATTTCTGGGTAATATTTTTATTTTCTGTGAAATTTTGAAGAAGAATTTGTTGTATGATATAATTTGATATTAATTCCATATTTGAACACTCTGTGCATGCGTTTAAAAACATGATGCATT